>NC_081427.1:19110689-19365689 GCF_949786415.1 Peromyscus eremicus
GGTAGACTTGTACATTTTATGTGGGAATTCTATCACTGAGCTTTATTAAGTCATGTGTATCACTACTGTAGATAAATATTGTTCAAGTTTCTATTAATATAATAGAATACCTGGTATAATAAATTTATAAAGGGAAAGTATATTTAGCTCTCAATTTGAAATATCTCAAGGCAGAGTCAGTTAACTTGTAGCTCTTGGGAATGTTTAAAGGCAGAAAGTACATCATGGTAGTTGCATGTAAAGATAGAAATCTGTTCACTTTATAGTGACAGAATGAAAAATAAAACAAAAATCACTAGAACTCATCTCTCTTCTTGTAGGACACACCTACAATGACCCATATTATCCCATTAGGCCTAACAATGAACACTTTCCCAATCATTCTAATAGTGTCTGTCAAACTCCTAAGCCCTTAATATGTAAGCATTTGGAGGCATTTAAAACCTAAGTTTAGCAGACACTTCAAATGTCTGAAATCATGTAGGAATAATTTTTCTATGACCATGTCTATGTTTATCCATAACATGAGAAGATTTCAACTTTTACAAAACAATATTCTACTCTAATTATTCAGTATACTTTTGAATGTTTACTCATTCATGTACAATTTCATATTTACCACACTATGCAGCTTCAAGACTAGTAGACTATTGTAAGGAGATATATGGGTTAGACATAATGAGAATTCTACATTAATAATGCATTACCTTGAAAAATAATATAGTGGGCTGCATAAAACTATTTTACATATTTCATATTAGAACAAAATAAAAGTTGAAGAAGATAGAATAACCTAGTAAATTTGAAATAGTCTCTGGAATTAGCACATTGCATGATTAGAGTAATTATATCCAAATATTTTAAATTTCCTTCTAACATCATCAATTTCTATATTTATAGCATCATAACTATTCTTAATTAATGGTATTATAATTAAACCCAACTAATTTTGTTTTTCTCTTAGTATGTTTTTAAAGTGCATGAAGTTTGAAGCAATAATAATGTTTTTAAAAGTATTAAAATAATGATTATGGGCCGGGCAGTGGTGGCGCACGCCTTTAATCCCAGCACTTGGGAGGCAGAGCCAGGTGGATCTCTGTGAGTTCGAGGCCAGCCTGGGCTACCAAGTGAGTCCCAGGAAAGGCGCAAAGCTACACAGAGAAACCCTGTCTCGAAAAAAAAAATAATAATGATTATGGTGAGATAACATCGTAAATGAACTCAGCAAAACTAGTAGGGTTGAAAAAGGAATATAAATATAATTTTAAGTTAATGTGCTTGACTGTACAGCTGAGTTTATCAAAATCATTAATTTTTGTTCCTAAAACAGTATATTCATAGTTAATATGGCATACCAAATAAAATGGAGAAAATTATTTAAATGAAATGAAACAAAAAACTGTTAATGTATGCATGTTAATCATATAAGTATATGGAGTATGAGTTATAAAAAGTGTAATAGACTGAAGATATTGAATTAATCAGTTCAAAATAATTATTTTAAAAATAATAATCACATTGGACATTACTCAAGGGCCAGAGAATTAGCTCAGTGATTAAGAATACTTACTTCTCTTGAAGATGGGAGATATTCAGTTCCAAAAGCCTATGTTGCATAGCTCACAACAGCCTGCAACTCCAGCTCCCTGGAAATTGATGCCCTCTTCTGTCCTTACCAGGGCCTTCACTCATATGCACATATATACAGGAACATGCATGTGCATGTGCATGCATGCACACACACACACACACACACACACACACTTCCCTCAGTTTTTCAATGAATGATGTGATTTTGTTCTTTATTGGCAAATGATATTCCTATGTGTACTAAATTTATCACAATAGATATAGATGTGAAAGTATTTCTGGCATATGATTACTTTGTTTCATTCTAGGTATATAGCTAAACCATGTGTTAATTTGATTATTAGATTTGAGACTTTTTATACTTGCCTGAATGTAAAGTACTTTATTTGATCCATTATGTCCTTAGATTTCCTTGAATACTATTGAAAAGAGGGGAGAAAAGGGATAGGGTAAAATAAGAGTAATGTAGAAATATATATGATTTCATCAGATACATGTAGAACATAGTCACAATGGAAAATAACATTGATTACAATTACCATATACTACAGAGATATTCACTCATCATTGTTCCTTTTGATGATATTTAATATATATATATATATATATATATATATATATATATATATATATATATATATAAGCTATCAATCCAGCCTAGATGCCTGTAAGGAACACTGAACCTAACTACAATATAAGAGCAACAAGAAATCACAGTAATGAAAGGAAAACAGTTTATATCATGACTTTGAAATCCTGGGCATCAGCCCAGAATGGTAGGAGTACTGATTGAGCACATAGAATAGTTTTATAGCTATAAATGCAGTTCTCTTCATCCCTTTCCTCATTGGCTGTGTTATCAGCAACATACAATCTTACCCATCATCTGGTCTTTTCTTCCCCTATATTACTTTTTTCATCCATTTGGCAGCAGAGATCATATGGATTCATCTTAGTGTTTTATTGTCTTTTTATCTTAAGTCTTATTAGCTACATGACATTGCCATGTCTGCCTCTCATTAGGAAAGCCTGGTTTTTAGTAAATTCCATATTCTAAAATGAAGTTTGAGTGGGAAGGAAGAGTAGACAGATTATCAGCCTTTGACAGGGCTTCAGTGTTATCTGTTTATCTACAGTTGGACCTGGGAAGGTTCAAAACACTTTGGAAATGGATTATTATGTGTTAATTCTTACACTGTTTATTAAAAATATTAATTAACAACTATGTGATGCTTTTACTCGAAATAGATGTATATAACCATAAAGAACAAAATGGTGGTATTTTCACAGAAATTATAGAATTAGGTTATACAGATAATTATAATAATTCCAGAAAATCTATCTGAAATGATTATTATCACATAAAAATCACATAAAAATATAGAAGAGAATATGTGTGATTAAGAAGGTGTCTAGGAAGAGTAAGGAAGAGGAAAAATAGTAAACAATGGAGAGCAAACACAAACAAAATTCAAGACACTTATGTATGATGTCATAATGAAGCATCATTTTGTAAAATGCATATATTATAATAATAAAAATCAAAAGAGAAAAAATACAGGAAAATAATTCCCTAACACATAATAATGTTATTTCAAGCTCATATTTTTTTAAATTTCAGAAATTTTTATTGAATCTATAAATTCTGTACCAAGTAAATCTGAAAAGTACAAAAAAATGCAGACACAACAGATAGGCTAATTTCATATTTAATACTATAAATTTTTGCAAGTGATCTGCATATAAAACTAGCGTAGATATTCACAAATCATAAAAATAAACAATTTTAAGTAAACCTTTGTGAAAGCTAAAATTTCTAGACTTCATAAGACTTGGGGTGAATCAGTGCAATCTCCAGACGATGACAATAATAAGACAATGAAGAAAAATCAATAATATCAAATGTGATAATTAAGCAATGAATGATATCAGAAATTTGTTAGAACATACATGTAATTTTGTTTGCATATGTAGATATTATCAGTGAATTCATTTCTATTTCACTATGAACTGGAAACTCATCAGGGATAAAGCCTTTTCAAAATGTTTTAAAAACTATTTTGTTGCTGTCAATGACAAGGAGTATATGTTGAAATTCTCTAGCTTAAAAGCAAAAGTTATGAAAGGAAAGAGACATAGAAATGGAAATCTACTTACCAGATTAAGAACAGTGACAAGGGGAAGTGCAGTGGTGTCATATACAGCTTGGAATTTAGATTTACCCTAGATATTTTCAACTGCGTCCATGTTCCTCTTATTTTGTAAATCACATGCTGAAAATGTAATAATTTAACAGTCAAATCCATATTGATCAAACTATATATATATTTAACCAGTAAACCCTCTTTAATCATCTGTTATATGTTTTATTTGAAAGTATTAGGATCAATATGGTTAAAATAATTTTATGTGAAACAAATGATTTATCAAAAGATCAGAAATTAATATCTTAGCGAAACCAGGAAAATCTTTACAGAAAATGATTGCTATAAATTTCATAGGCTACATTATCATTACATTCACATGAGTATTATATAATAGGAAACAGCACACCATTCAGGTCATTCAAACAATAATTGTTAAATGATGCTTGATAGTAATAAGGAACAGAGTTGCATTTATATTCTTCATTACAAACATTCAGTGCAATGTGGATAGTGCAGATATCTTGAGTCCATACTACTCAATGATTTCTAACAATCTGGTATAGAGCATCTGGAGACTTTACATTGTATTTCACTCTTATCCAATGCTTAAAATGTGGCAACATAGAATATTGGAGAAACTGGTACCTGAGGACCATCTGGAATGTTTTCACAAAACACTGCAGTAATTCTATAATGGTCTAGGAAGTAATGGCATATTCTTCATGTAGCGTTCATCCAAAATTTATATTCCAACACATTATAACCTTGAAATTATACTAATCTTGGTACATCAAAATGCACTGCAATGTCTGTGTATTGGAAGACACCTTTTGACTTACTGGCTAGAGACAATTATTTTAAGATATTAATTTTGCTGTCCACATAGTACCTTTATTATTTCTTCAAACATGTTAACTAGAAGATAAAAATATATTTTGTATGGTATAATAAGGCAAAATAATGTTACCCATAATTTCTCATTTGCATGCATTATTAATTGTTTATCCTGAGTTCAGTTTTGAAAGTTATTTCTTATTCTATTTTTAAGGGTTTTTTTTTTTTTTGCAGTGTTGGATATTATCCAACTCACAGTCTCACACATGTTAAACAACAATCAGTAATAAGCCAAATCTCCAGAATGTAAATGTTTTTCTTTTTCCCTTAGTGCTAGATAATTGACAATAACAAATTTATATTAATATTTTATTTTTTCCTTGAAAGCACTCTGCCTTTCTAAGTTAATCTCTTCAGTATCCAAATTTAACTTATGGACAGACAGATTATCTGACCCAAAAAGAAAAATCAGTGAAGACTGTTCAGACAAAATTATATTATAGACAATTTTGTCCTAATAGACAAGTAGGGTACAAAGAAAGAAACATTTCCAAAAGTCACATTATTCACATGAGAAAAAGGAATATTCCCTACAAAAGGGCACATACCTTATAGGTAAACAAACAAGTGTCAGTGAATTTAAAAGAAATGAAACATTATTTGATTATATATCTTGATGATAATCTGGTAAACTCTAGATCCATAACAAGAAAAGCTTTGAGAATTTTACAAGCACATGGAGAGTCGAGAACTTACTTTTGAACACAGAGTGATGAAAGGCTAATATTTAAGAAAATTTAGATTTATCTTGACATAAATGAAAATGAGGAGACAGTTGGTCCAAATCTATGGAATTCTACAAATACAGTGGCAAGAGAGAAATTTATAGTTGCATATACTTATTAAAAATAATAAAGATGTATAGGACCCTATGTCCCCATTTGGCTAAGGGAACATTATAGAAGGGGCAGAGATACTGTGAAAACCAGAAATTTTGAAGGACTGCTGCAAAATATTATCTTCTTCACATGCATGACAATTGCACTCATGAATTCAGAGCATCTGTGGTTGCCTGCCCGAGAATGGCACAGGATAATGCTGATAAAAATACCAATATACATGATGGATGCTCATAATACCCAATGCCTTGAGGAGCTTTTGTAGTTGAAGGTTGCTGGGATGAGTAGAATCAGTTTTCTTCAAGGAAGTGTCCCTGGTAGATTGCCCTTACTCCATTGGATGACCCTATACCCTTGCACAAATAGACATCCCTATTGGACTCAATGGACTACAAAAAGTGTCATATGAGGGTAGGATGAGGGGTCAGGAATTTGAGAGGATTTGGAAGGGCAATGGGGCCTTGATATGATCAAATGTGTTGCATGTATGTGAAACAGGAAAGGATGGCTCTAATTTTTAAATGATAATAATAAGCATTGGGTTTTTTATTATTATCATTTTAAAGAGGACACTCAAGCAACATAACAGATTAAAAACCTGGCATTGCAGTTCAGTTTCAAACCACAGAAATAGCAAGATCTTTGTGTGAAATATTATAGCTTGTATTGATTGTTGATAATAATAGTCAACAACTTTCTCTTGAAACATCATTATACAGATTATAAAAGGAGTGAAAGAATAGAGATGTTCAGAATAAATGAGATAGACCTCTTTTAATTCCCTTGTCTCAACTCACTAGGTAAATAGTATGGACTCCACACTTGTCTTTATCTCTCCCTTTTCCAACACTCTGCATCTCCATTGAGTTGTTAAACCCTCCTACTGATACTGAATAATTATATAAGGGATATTTGGATCACTTGTTTATACATAGCATGTTTTATCCATCCTGATCTAATTTATCCACTTTCTTTTTGGCTTCACACAGTAATAAACATAAAAACAGAAAGGGTAAGTGACTAACTGGAAATACTTATAAACACAACAATGATAACATTGTTTAATTCACTGCATATTTAAGGGACACTCCACGTGAGCCCATTAAAGGTCTTATGACATTGTTGTAGTCTATTCTTTACTGATCAATTCAAAGGAAGAATATTGGTGTGCTAGAAAACATCATATAAGTAAATTAATCCAGGTATAAAGAAACAAATACTATATAACTAAACTCACATGTAAAACATTAAGTTTGATTTCATTGAAACTAGAGTACAGCAATGACTTAGTGACTGATGATTAGGGGAAAGGGAAAAGAAAAGATAAGAGGATACAATGGTTCAGTTCTGTAGGAACAACACCAAGGGTACTGTTGCTCAATAGAGTGACTACAGAGACAGTAATATAGTGTGCAATTTACAAAGCTAAATGAAAGATTTTCAAACATTTTACCACAAAAAAATTTCATGTTCAAAGATATAAAGATGTAGATAGTATAAAGTTATGAGCTATTTAGATTTGAACAATGTATACATACCTTAAAGTTATATGACATTCCATTAATATATTCATTTTCATGCTTATGTGCATCAATTAAATATTACACATGGTGCATCATGGGAGATGACAGGTTAATGTTGCTATTATAGACTTTCATTGTTCTGCAATGAAAAAACTGAATGTGGTATTATCCCTATGTCAGTTCTGATAAAAAGAACACCTGTATAGCCTGATTATGTAAAGATATCCTAAACCTCAATTGTGAAGAGATAAGATATCGACTGCTGAGAATATGTCTTTTTTAGACAGCCATATGTTACATCAAGATGAAATCCCCATTACTAACATGTTGCAAAACTATTTTAAACAGGCATTTTCAGGCTATCTAATGAAATCTCTGAGAACATTAGTAAAAACAAGCAAGTACTTTAAGAAATAAGTGAGTGTATCTCAAGTAATCAGCTTGATGGCTTTCTGTTTTTCTACGCTTATCTGTGCAAATATGATAGCCCACAGAAATTGCTTAAGTAAAGAAATGCAACAGAATCTTAAACTAATGGGCATGGTGTGCTATGCTTTAACTTAATGATGTTTCACTTCTTGGGCTATCCCACTTTATATGTAAATTTCTATAACCCTTGCAAATGGAAAATTTCATCTAGATTCTACAGCATCATTGTGCAGCATAAAAATTATATCAAAATGGTTTTTCCTGATGACATGCATCCATTAGGAGAAGACCATAAAATGTTATAAACATACTTCAGTGTGCTAGGTGATGATTTTTCCAGACAAGCTAATGTGCTGTGCTGAGTGGAAAAGGAGCAATACTGTTCAAAGGAGCAAAATGATCTGAGTGCCTTTTGTGCCAAGAAGATCTCTCAACAAGCGCAATAAACTGTCTAGAAATGAAATTCTTAAGGTATTCCCTTGAGAAACTTAAGTTTAATGAGATAAACTTAACAGTTATTTATATTTTGGTGGAAAAATATATTGATGAAGACAGAATCTTCTAATATGTACATATTATAATATGACTATCTGATGATGGTGAGTGATTCCAAAATTGACATTATAACTTGAGTTAGTTTTACTTTGAACAATTAAATGTTTTGGATACCCAAGGCATCACCTTATGGAGCCTTGGTGTAGTGAGGAGGGGCATGGACCTGTCGAGGCTCAGTGTGCCAGGCTCTGCTGACTCCCCATGGGAAATCTTAATTTGGGGGCTGTGGGGATGTGGGTTGGCTAGGGAGGGAAGGATGGAGGGTGGGAGGAGGGAGGAGAGGGGATCTGTGGGTGGTATGTAGAGTGTGTAGAAAATTTCTTAATGAAGAAAAATGAAAAAAAAATACTGACAAAATACAGAAGATCCATATAATTTTATTGACATTTTAGGTTTTTCCTACAAGGAGTCTGTAAATGGCAGCAACAAATAAATGATTCTGGAAAAAGGGGGAAAAAATAAAGGTTTTGGATACTGTTCCAATTTTATGCTAATGTAAGAAATGACATATATTCAATCATGTTTTTCTGTGGTTAAGAATATTGTCATATATGTTCCAATACAATATTTAAATAAGATGAACCTTTTAGGGTTTGATAAATCTAGAAATTTAGAAATATTTTTTTAGTTAAATACATGACAAAAAGCTGCAATTTAAAGGAAAAAAAGGTTCAAATATTACCTGTAGACATATTCAGGCTGAGAACCTATGACTATATCACAAGGTCCAACTCTGATAATGTTCTAATTGAAGAAGTCTTAAGTAAAGTTTGATAATGGGATAAATTAAGTCTTTAGAATATAATATTTGTTTATAAGTACAAACTTAATAAGGCTTGAAAATAAATTAATTTTGAAAAAATGTGACAATTTAGCAACATATATGTTGACATATATATATATATATATATATATATATATATACATATACAAATATACCTCTGAAAAGCAGTATATGTACTTGTATCACTTATATAAATGATACAGAAGATAATATTCACTTTACAAACCAGTTCCAGGCTGCAAAATCCTCATTGTCACATAACAGAGACTAAATAAATAAAAACAGAAGAATGAAGTGTATCTCTAAACATTTTTCTAAATAGTATTTCAAAGACAGTTTTTTGAATATTATAATGAAAGAAAATGAACTGAAACCAAAATACATATCATAAAGATGATTACGCCCAAAAATACAGGAAAATCAATACTTTAAACATCTATAAGTCAGAACTACGAAACACAAGTTTTTAATTTTTAAATAGAAATTTTTAAATAAATGATAATTATCCACTTATAAGTGAGTACATACCATGCATATCTTTCTGGTTCTGGGTTACCTCACTCAGGATGATATTTCTCTACTTCCTTCCATTTGCCTGCGGGTTTCATGAAGTCATTGTTTTAACAGCAGACTAGTCCTCCTTTGTATAAATGTAGTACATTTTTCTTATGCATTCTTTGCTAGATCTGAGGGAGATATGTGTAGGCACTGGGAGGAGAGGAAGGAGGAGAAATTGTGACTAGAATGCATTGAAAACAAAAAGACAAGAAAATAAAAGTTTTTTAATGCTACTTGTATCAATGAATACAATTATAAGTAATGGCTTTGTTTAAAAGTTAAATTTGGATTTGGTGTTGTCAAAAAGTTAGGTATGATTGGCTATGTGAGTGAAAATTCACTGCAAAACATCACTCATTGAAAACAGACATAAAAATAGATGAGATTTCAAAAAGGAATTGAGTCATACTTTGAAAATGAGGGAAGAAAAAAAAAGCTTAGATATATGCTACATTTCCACACATCTAAATCATTTTTAAAAAAGCAGAATGAGAAGCCATAGAAAATGAAAATGAGGAGATATATAAGTTGAGAGATAATAACAGAAATTGTGCCACAATCCTACAGTTGAAACTGAACCATTATGAAAACAATAAAAATTCATAAGATCATGCATAGAGATATATGATGAATATACAAATTACAAAAGCGCTGAGAAAAAGATCAGGAACAAAACACCTTTCCTAATAGCCTCAAATAATATAAAGTATCTTGGGATAACACTAACCAGAGAAGTGAAAGACTGCTACATCTAAAATATTAAGACACTGAAGAAGATATAACAAGATTGAAAAAATAAATCTATTGTCCCCTGGATTAGTATAGTAAAAATGGCCAGCATACCAAAAGAAATCTACAGATTAAATACAATTCCCATTTAAATTTCAACACAATTCTTCACAAAACTTGATAAGACAAATTTCTGCTTCATATGGAAACATGGCATGGTATAGGCACAAAAACAGACATGTTGATCAAAAGAATCAAATTAAAGTCACACTCATAAATCCACACATCTATGGACACCTGATTTTTAATAAAGAAGACTGAAATATACACTGGAAATAAAGACAACATCTTCCACACATGGTTCTGATCAAACTTGATGGCTGCCTTTAGAAGTGTGGAAATAGATCCATATTTGTCATCATGCACAAAACTTAACTACAAGTGGTTCAAAAAACTCAACATAAAACCAGATATACTGACTTTGAAGGAAGAGAAAATGGGAACAGTCTTGAACTCAATGGTAAAGGAAAATAGTTTCTGATCATAAAACCATTAGTACAGGCACTAATAACAGTTACCTAATGAGACTTGATGAAATTAGAAATTTTCTTCATGACAAAGGATATTGCCAGTCAGGCCTACATGATGTTGATAAAATGATTTTAATCAGTGACATATCTTATAAAAAGATAGCATCATATATATATATATATATATATATATATATATATATATATATATATATATAAAGTCAAAGATATTGGATATTAAAAACCCATTTAAAATTGGAATACAGATCTACAAAAGACTACTCAAAAGGCTGAGAAACACTTAAAGAAATGTTTAATATCTTTGTCACCAAAAATCATAAGTATTTGAGATTCCATCTTATACTAGTTAGAATTACAAAAATCACTAAAACATGTGACAGCTCGTGCTGGTGAGAATGTGGAGTAAGAGTGGAATGATGTAGAGAAATCTTCTATTGCTTATAAAACTGCAAACATATACAGTCTCTATAGAAATCCGTGGGGGCAGATCCTTTGGATGATGGGACTTGGTCTATTTCAAGACTTCGATATACAACTCTTGGGCATATACCCAGATGAATTCTACCCCACTACAGAAACACTTAATCAACTCTGTCCATTGCTGCCCTATTTATAATAATCAGAAATTGGAAAGAATGTAGCCATCCTTGAACATAATAATGGATAAAGAAAATGTAGTACATTTACACAATGGGGGGTATTATTCAGGTATTAAAATAAATGAAAAAGTGAAATTCGTAGGTAAATATACTGAATTATTAAGAATTATCCTGAGTGAGATAATCCAGACCCAGAAACACAACTATAATATGTATTTTGCTTATATATGTATATTAACTATGAAGTCAATGATAACCAAGCTATAACCTGTAGAACCATAGAAGTTAGGTATAGTAGAAGTTACTGAGGTGGGACAGATAGATATCCCTAGGAACGATGAAAAGAATAGATAGTTAGGGATGGATGGACAGAGTGAGAAGATCAAGTGGGCAGAGGGAGTGAAGTGGGGTAAAAGTGAGAAAATACAGAGACACACAAATAAGTTTATGGACATCTGGGAAGTAGTATGATGTGGTGGTTTGAATGGAAATGCCCCCCATAGGCTAACAGGGAATGGCACAACTAGTAGGTATGACCTTTTTGTAAAAGGTGTGACAATTCAGAAGCTCAAGCCAGGCTCAGTGGCTATCTTGCTCTTCCTGCTGCCTGTTGATCCAGATGTCGAACTCTCAGTACCACATCTGCCTGTGTGCTGTCATGCTTCCTGCCATGATAATAGCAGATTAAAACTCTGAACTGTAAGCCACCACCAATTAAATGTTGTCTATCCTATATGTTGCCAGGATCACAGTGTCTCATAACAGCAATAAAACCTGAACAAAGACATACGGAAATCTAATGTAGTAGATATTTCCTACAATACACACATATGGGAAGGAGATCAAAGTCAAATTGCTAAATCATTGGGCAGATTTAGGCCAAAATGACCATCTTTTGTCACAAAATGAAGGTTCTGAGATTGTGTTACATCCAATTGGGTTGTTGGCCTAAGGAGTCTCAATGAAACCCCTAAATCATCCAGGCTGTTATCAAGAAAAGATTGTAGGTTTTTCTCCACAGAATGACAGCAAGTCCCTATTGCTGACACCACCTACACAACTCACTGAATTTGAAGAAATTGAGCTGGTACCTTCTTTGAGCCCTTATTCTCACGTGCTAGGGTCTTTTGTATGAAGATACTTTGCATATACCAAAGGAGAAAAATAATAAGTAAGCCACCCACAAAACCTTGGATGGGCAATGGTGTTCTGCTTGGAAGATGTGCTAGTGCAACATTGTCATCAAGCTTTTGGGTGTAACTAACCAATATCGGATTTGACTTAAGGCCCACTCCACAAGAGAGAATCAATACCAAACACTACTAGGGTGGCCAGTACCTATGGCAAGATAGTGCGGGGATGTAGAGAAAAAAACACAGTACTAACATTCTACAAAAATGTAGCAATAAATTGATTTCCAATGACATTCTGCTATATTTATAGATCAGTTCTCTGCTCCACCATGATCAGAGAAACTTCCTCTTACAGCAGATGTGAACACATATAAAAACTATCACCCAGTCAATTTAGAGAGACTGAGAAAACTTGGAACACTCAGCCCAAATGGAATGTCTCTATCAAATCCCTCCCCTTAGGGCTCAGTGAACCCTGAAGAAGAGAAGACGCAAAAAGGTAATAGAGAGAGGGGATGGAGGATGCCAAATAAGCAAGGCCCTCTAAGTCAACATGATCCATGTACTATGAACTCAGAGAGGCTTACTCACAAGCAGATACACAGGGCCTGCCACGCTCTGCACTGACGCGGTTCCAGACCTGAAAGAGCTTCACACATGCCCTTGTCCTTAATCCAGAAGCAAGCTCCAACTGTTAACCATTTGCAAATAGAAATTTTGTTTCCTACTAAGAGTCTCACTGGGGAAACAAACTACTCTTAAAGATACACTTCATCCTAGGATTCATGAGGATGTTTATTTGTTCAGGTGCCAACTCAAGTACTATATCTCTGTATATTTAATATATATATAGTTGTTAAAGTCATGGATACCTAATGTGAAGTGTTGAAAGAACTGACATGCCACTGTGACTTAGGTCATTTAAGAGCAACTTCTTTTTTTCACATCACTATGTTTCACTTCACTAGCTCACGCAGTCAGAAGTTTGGTAGGACTATAATGGTGGCTCAGCAATAAAGCACTTGTGATGTATGTATCACAACTTTAGCATCAATATAAAAGCAAGGCTAGTGTGATGGCCTGCCTGCAATCCCAGCACTCAAAAGGCAGGGAAAAAAGGGTCCAGAAGAATGTTGGCTACATAGATCAGCCATGCATGTGAACTCCAGTTTCAGCAAGAAACTCTGGCTCAGTAAATTGAGTGTAGAGTGATCAAGAAGATACTCAAAACAGACATGTCTCCCACCATATGGACCTATTCTTATGAAAAGAGGCATTCACACATTCAAGCACACTAAGTACATACACATGCAAAAGCAAAACATATTTTGTGAGATCATTATATCTGTAGAATATAATTGTGCAAAAGTCTACCTATTACCAAAAACACTTGGAAATATTTTGTTTTTGATTTTTTTACTCTAAATTCCACAGGGATTATATAGAAATTTTAATGAATATCATAATTGAAAATGTCAAGTGAAATTACTGAGGCATATTAGAGAGAAAAACATTTTTGATCAAGAAAACAAAAAAATTAGTGTGTAAATTTATATTGTTCAGTCTTAAGTGCATATTATAGAAGATTTAATTTTTACATGATGTAGCTAAGCATGTTCCATACATTTGAAGGTATTTTAGGCACTACATGCCTGGTCAGTTTCCCAATACTGTGATTTCAATAACTGTAAAGATTACATTAAATTTTATTTCTTATGTCAAAGGCAAACACAGATTGGACAGATGACATGAGAGTTTATCTTAGAGGCAACAGTGACTAAATGCACAGAACCACTAGTTTTGCCCTCTCCCTAAACACAGGGCTATTGTAACATGTCAGCAACAATACTAACCATGTCATTATCTTTTTCTATTGAGAAAAATTTCATTATTTTCTATGAGGGGAGTGAATTTTGTTTAAGGAAAGTACATTAGGGTCTCTAAAGATTTATCATTGGATTAAGCAATTGTGTATGTATGAGTGTTTGTGTTTGGATACCCAGTAATAGCACAAAATGTGGGTCTTCTCTGGAAACCTTCTCCACTTTATACTGGAGATGTATTTCCAGTAATTTCCTCAACTTTTCTCAGTTTTTTTCCTGGTTTTTTGCTAAATTTCTTCAAAATTGTAAGTTAGTTCTTGGATAACGCTCAGCTTCTATGTCTCAAGATGTTCATGTTTACTCATCACTGATAATTTTCAAACCACAGTCCATCTATAGAATATCAGGAAATCCTTCTGGATAGGTTAGACTCAGCTTTCTGTTTCTGTTTGATACTTTCTCACCAGTTTGAAATCTTCTTCAGATAACTGATATGCTTATAATAAAATAATTCACATAATTTTTAAATACCTATCATTGTATAATGGGCCTTGAGCCATGAAAGTTGTGATTATATTTTATCTGTTCTGTACCAATCATACTTCTAGTATATATGTGAAATGATTTCAGGTCATTGTTTGATAAGGAAATTCAAAATAAAATCAGCAGCTTTTAGGAAGTAATAAAAAATCAAAGTCAAATACTCTTGGTAAGATAGTGAAGAATAGTTTGCAATGAAATGACACTTTTATTGTGGTATATAACCATTTTTCCCAGTAATGCAGCATTCAGTTATGCCTCTATGCTGAATGCATGCAAGTCTCAACATAGTAAGAAGTATATTCAAAGGTTTTAAAAAATTGAATTATTAATATAAGTGACTTCATGATATAGAGGAACGAACTCTGCTTTTAGAAGTATAAGTCTGTAGCCATAAATTAGACCTAGGCTGTTGAAGAAAGCACTTACACCTTCTTTGCTTCAGTACACACATTTACATGATGAAAAGTGTCTACTCTTACTCTGTTTATAAAATCTGTTGCAACAGACTTTGCAGTGCATGAATAAATCAGCTTAAGGCAATACATCTAAGCATTGGTGCTGGTCTCCCTCTATTATAAGGACACAATAATTTCAGTGTAGGTCATTTAAATGTGATTAGAGCCATAAGCTATTGTTATTTCTGGTTTCATCTCAGTGATACAGATATCTGGAAAGAACAAATCAGCTTCCCCTAACAAAGAAAACTCATAGTATGAAGTCTTTTCACGAACCCGTCAGATAATTTATTTTGTACAGGAAACCACCAAGAAAACTGGACCAGAAACTAAATGACATATATATCCTATGTGAGTGTATAAGATTGTCTCATGTACTCCCCTGCACCTGACTAAACTTTAGACTTCTTAAAAAAAAAAAAACCTGCCCTTGACTTCCATATTCTGAAGATATTTATTTTATTCAAACAACACCATAATTATCTTTTCTTTTTCTTGCTGATGTAAATATTTGAAGACATTGATGAGCACCTTTATAAAGTGGCAGGGAGATTTATCTAATTCACAATTAAAATTGGGCAATTGTTTTCTAATCTGAGGAATGTAGGGACCTCCACATAGACAACCTTGTCACACCAATGACACCTCCTGCTAATGTGATCCAGTACCTTCCATTCAGTTCAGCTCAGTGTTTACAGCCCTCCCATCTTTCCTGGAGGATATCACAAAACTCAGAGAACACTTCTCAGGCTCATATCTGTGATTCCAAAGATGGGAGGAAAGGAGGAAGGATGAAAAGTTTGGGAACCAGGAGAAAGGAAGCTTGCTTAAGAAAATACTTCTGTTTAAATGACAATATAGTCTTAGGGTTCTCACAATGAGTATATTACATATGTGTGAATGTTGGAAATACAATTAAATTGTACATTGATCTGATATGAATTCAGGAATAAAATACACCTGACATCTGTTATTTTATTTTTTTTAGTACCCATCAAAAGAATTAGAAATAAATGATGGAGTAAACTATACTTACCATCTCAGATTAAACTCCAGTGGGGGATGTCATTAGTAATTCTCATTTAAATTAATGTAAATTCAGATAGACAGAAATAACATATATACAAAAGAACATTACAACTACAAGTATTAATGCATAAGAATAGAATATAAATGAAATAAAGTTCACTAAATTAAGCCGGATAGTGATGGCACATGCCTTTAATCCCAGCACTTAGGAGGCAGAGGCAGGTGGATCTTTGTGAGTTCGAGGCCAGCCTGGTCTACAAAGCAAGTTCCAGGACAGCTAGACTTACACAGAGAAACCCTCTGTAGAATAATAAAAAAAAATCATTAAACTATATTCTGAGAGAGTTATCATGTGTATGAATTCATATAAACAATTGGCTCAGAATTAATTTCATAGTTATTTTCTGAGACCCCCTAGATTCACCAGTTACTCCATTTCCAAAAGCAAATACATTCAGTGAAAATGGTTAGTCAATAAAAGTATTTCTAAATAAGAGAACTGAACTTTTTTAAGCTAAATTTAATATGGAGCTGCAGAATTGAACCTAACTGGAGTTAACTGGGAGTGCAAGAAGGTCATGGAGGTATGCCAGAATCACTTAGGCCTCCTGAGGGACAAAGCTGTAAAAGATTTAACCGAATAAATAATGTTACTGATTATAATACAAACAACATAAATATTTATAGCTCTATGTTGATAAGAAATAAATGATTTAATACCTTGGTGAATATTGAAGAAGTTACAAACTACTCTTAGAACTCCAAATATTATGTTAAGATTAAAAGAAAAAAGAAAAATACCTCCATTAGCCAATCAAAATAATTATCGTAAGTAAAATCCACACAGGCTTAGGGAAAGTAAAGGTCATATTTCCCAGAAGAGGAATCACTACAAAGCCTCATATTGTGCCTCCCAAAATCGCCACTTTGTGGTTTTTAACAACTTTGTGTCATCCATCTCTAATAAATATAGAATTAATTTCTCCCATTGAGTGTGGTTTAGTTCTTGTAATGTACTTTTAATTGTGCTTTATTATAACTTTCTTGATAATTTCCAATAATACATTTTGATCATATTTATCCTCCCTCCCCCACCTGCCCTCCAGTTTCCAGACTTCTTACCTACTCTCCTAAGTTTGTGTCTTCTCCTTTTCTTAACCCATCAAGTCAAATATATGCAGTACCCATCTGCTTTGGAAAGTGTGGCCATGCATTAGAATGTGGTCAATCTACCAAGGGAAACAGCTTTAAGGAAAACTGATTCTCACATTTCAGCAGTTACCAGTTATCCAAAGCTCTTCAGTTAGTGGTGGGTTTATTGTACACCTACTCTTTTTACGCTGTGATTCACAGGATTGAGCACATGCAGATCTTTTTTTTTTTTTTTGGTTTTTCGAGACAGGGTTTCTCTGTGTAGCTTTGCGCCTTTTCCTGGAACTCACTTGGTAGCCCAGGCTGGCCTCGAACTCACAGAGATCTGCCTGGCTCTGCCTCCCAAGTGCTGGGATTAAAGGCGTGCGCCACCACCGCCCGGCAAGAGCACATGCAGATCTTATACCACAACTGTAAGTCTTCTTTTTTTACAAATACATTGTTATGCCAGGAAATCATTTTCATGACAAAACTGTAAGTCTTCTTTTGTACAAATACACTGTTATGCCAGGAATCATTCTCCTTGTAATCACCTTCAACCTCTGGCTCTTAAAATCTTCTCACTCCCTCTTCTAGAATAATCTCAAGGCCTTGAGATGTGGGCTGTATTATATTTGTCCCATGTAGTCCCCTGAGAGTTCTGTAACATTTCTTCTGTGAACTTTGACCAGTTGAGGACATCAAAGTTTTTTGCTATTTACTACAGTAGAGAGATGAACTAATCGGTGGGTATAATGACTTGTCAACAGAGTCAGGTTAATACTGTGGCCTTTTAGTAGAATTTAAGTAGCAGTTTCTTCCTTAAGGACTGTGACTTGTCTTAATACAGGCTCCTGTCCCTGATACTCATCAAGTATGGGTTTCATCTTCACTAGCCAACCTTAAATCCAATCAGAAAGTGGTGGGTTTCTGTTAACAAACCACTTCAAATAAATACAATGGATAGAGAGAAAATAATCTGTTTACTTTTAGAAACCTGGAAAATGTGAGTATCTTAAGTAAGTGACCAATGTTGTCATCACTACTATTGTTATATTATCACATTATATATACTCATTTTTCCAGCAACGTGTTATTTGTGATATTCTTTACCGGATACAGCCAGCCATGCTTAATCATGACTAAGGAAAAATGTACAACTAAAGAGAGAATTATTCTACAAAAATCTTGACCAAAACCTTCTAAATTTTAACAGTATTAACTGTGAAAAATGAAGACCATGTGAGGGGTTGAGGAGGTTCTGGAAACACGATGGCTGAAGCTACTTGATATATTCAGTTGGAGTCTTCAACTAAGTAAATAAGTATGGGAGTTCTTAGTGGAAAAATTCTAAAGTCTGATTAAGTAGAGATATTGATTAATAGATTATATAAAAATTAATATTTGATTTTCACAAATGTGTTGCTATTTTCTCAAACAATAAAATCACTTAAGGGGTAATTTGGGATAGCATTATTTGAGTAAGTTTTGTGCTATCTTGAAAGTTTGGTGTTAACTTATTTTCAAACAAAAATTAAATTAACTATATAACTATGTAACTATTTCATAGAAAATGTGAATGGAGCTTTATAATAAGGAGTTATTGCAAAAATATATGAGAAATATGTGGGTTAATGATGCTGACTCAATTTAAAATGCCAACAGATTTTCAATTCTGAGAAGATTCTGTTGGCCAAAGGGTTCCCATGGAAACCCACGAACAACGGAGGCTATTGGCAAGGATATCGATTGCTCTCCACAAGGCCCTATTGTTGAAGATAACACCTACACAACTCACTGAACCTGAAATGTCGAGCTGGTGCCTATGTAGAGCATTTACTCCTACGGAGTACTGCTCATCGTACTGGAAGGTACTCTGCATTGTACCAAAGCAGAAAGGTACACACCAACCCAGCCACAAAGCCTTCCATCTAGAAGAGTAACCTGCCACCAGTGCATTTTATTTGTCCAGCCAGCCCTTCCTTTATATAATTTGTCACTAGGTATGAGGAGAATTATACCCATCTTCAGCCATTTCTAATCGTAACCTATTTTTTCTTTCGGCTACATTCCTTTAGTTTCACTTGTTTAATTCTAGTAACTATGGACTTTTACCCCAGTTCTATCAGGCTTCTCTAATGGCATTCATTATGTTTGTTCAAAAAAGAAAGAAACCCCATATTTAAATGTACTTTTGACTTAGGGTGAAATTACTGAACATTGTAACTATTTTAAAGTTTAAAACTGGATTTTTATTGGATGACAACACTACATTTAAAGGTCTCTGTAATACTCTTCTAGCCCACAAACTGAATGGCTCTATCTTAACTATGCACTGTTAATTTCATTGCAGTGATTGATAAACCTTGTCACTTTGTATTTATAAACCTGCTATTTTCAGGGTTACATTTATTGCCTGCCTTTTTTCAAACTGCCATTTCATATGAGCAGTTTAACAAATGTTAAATTTCAGAGACAGATAATAGATAATTACAAACGTTTAAATGATGGATGTTAATTTGATTCTAATAAATGTCAGGTAAATTAAGGTCATGTCTATAGAAGACAGTGATTCTAAAGCAAATTCCATTATTAGATAATAAATATGTCTCCACTCTTACAACCTACCGCTATAACAGTCTCCTCAGAAACTAATATGGCATTTAAATAAGTGTTATGAATAACTATATAGTCCACACTGCTCATATGAAATGACATAAGCTTGAAAAACAAGTTGAATACAATATTCCAAAATAATAGGACAAAAATCCTGACATAATCTATGTTCTAAACTTACATTAATTTAAAAATTTCACAATAGTAGACAATGGTTAAGGAATATTAATTGCCCTACTTTACCACCAAGTAGAATTTGTCTCTAAAATCAATAGTCAATGGCTGGTGTGTAACATTCATTTGCAATTACTTTCAGTGTAGACGAACTTCTAAACAACTTATTAAATAAGAAACACAGAGCCAAACACAGAGGTCATAGCCAAAGAGTTCAGAGTGAATAGCCATGACTATCCTTAGCTTACCACCACCAGTAGCTTCCACAGAGAGAGAACTTCTTCCTGTCTAAACTGTGCTTTCATTACTTTCCTGTTTTGCCTTCCCATTGGCTCTAAGCCCAGCTACATGACTTCCTTGTCACTGCCTGTCTATACAGACCTCCAGGTCTCTATGGTTGGCACTGGGATTAAAGGTTCATGTCACCATGCTTGGCTATGTCCTTGACCACACAGAGACCCTGCTTGCCATGTGAACGGATTTGGGCATGGGCTACCACCACCAGACTTCAGGTTATCGCTTACTGACCTCTGATTGCCAGGCAAACTTTATTTATTAACATACAAAAAAATCATATTTCAGCACAAATAAAGTATCACCACATTTCAGGTTAACCAATTTTTTAAGAAGACTTAGATGAAGTAAACAGAATTTCTATACAACGTACTGTATTCTGAAAACTAGGGTACAAATTCTTGACTATTGCAGAAAATTACAAAAATGTTTGGAAAATGCTAAGGAGAAAATAATAGAAATTGTATTCTATCCTTTATTTGATGTTTTCTTATATGTTTAAAATATATCAAATTATGGTTTTGGATAATTTTAATAACACATTAATAAAGAAAATTGGATAAAGAGAGAGAGAGATTGAGAAAATGGGGAAGTATCAAAGCAGAAACAGAAGGCAGCAAAGAGAAATAATACATGATGATGACCAGTGATTGTGGAAGAAAATGCCACACCATGCTGCTTCTCTAGGAAGTCAGGCAGTAGTTACTAGAAAATGTGCACCGGATTCTCCATTCACTTTTATCACTTATACTTGAAGCAGATAACCTTCCACATCCTAGTACTTAGCTCTATTAACACGTCTTAAGGATAGTCATTAAAAACCTTTATTTAGGACTTAAGTGTACATATCAAAATACTAAGTAAATGGTGTTTGTGATGATTGTTTTGGAACATACAAATATATTCTCATGGGAAATTTTAAAATTTTTTTCATTTTATAATTTGAAGGGTTTAGACAAGGCAAAACTTTACTACATGACCAAGTGGCACTGCTTACTGAAGTGGAAAGGCAAGCATGTAGGTGCAAGTTTCTCTCCCACCTTCCTGTCCCCAAATATCCAGCAGTCACTTCACAAATTTTTGACTTGGAGGCTTAATATTACTTATAAATGCTCAACCAGTAGCTCAGGCTAATTACTAACTAGATCTTACACTTAAATTAACCCATAATTCTTATCTATGTTTAGCCATGTGGCTTGGTACATTTTCTCAGTCTGCCTTCACATTTTGCTTCCTCTGTGTCTGGCTAGTAACTCCTGACTCAGCCTTCCTCTTCTCAGACTTCTTGTTTGCTTATCCCACCTATATTTCCTGCCTGGCTACTGGCCAATCAGCGTGTTATTAAGCCAGGGTACAAAAGCATTATCCCGCCTGTCGGCGGTGGCTCATGTCTTTAATCCCAGCACTCCAGAGGCAGAGCCAGGCTGATCTCGCTGAGTTTGAGGCCAGCCTGGTCTACAGAGCAAGATCCAGGACAGGCACCAGAGAAAGCCTGGCTTGAAAAACCAAAAAAAAAAAAAGCATTATCCCACAGCAGCTGTTCATTTTCTTTAAAAAAAAAAAAAAGGTTTTCTAATACAAGAAGATAGCCACACTTCTCTGTGGATGTTAAGCAAGCAATATAACGGTAACATTTCCAATTTACTATATAATTATTGTTCTAGCAATAATTGGTGGTAGTAGATTATTCTCTAAGGTCTGTTATGTCATTACCCACAGAAATATAATTAGATTTCCGATACTGGATATGATTTCCCTCTTTGAGTAACTTAAGTCAAATTAGAGATCTGTTAGTTGCCATCACACTGACATATGTTTGCCATATATATATGTATATCCTGCCATGCTAGTAATTGTCATAGTTCATAGCTACTGTAACTGGATAGGACAATTCAATTTCTCTCCTCCTTTGGCAGATTTACTAGTAATTTTTGGAACCATTTTATTGTTCCAGAAATTGACCAAAGGAGAGAAGCTTTCATGTCTGATGCAGCTTGAATCATTTGAGTCCTATGTCCAGAGAACTTGATGTCTTCAGAAATAGAGACCCTCCTACAAATCCGTGAGAGGCAACCAAGTGCTACATTGATAATTGGCATTACTTTAGAGAGTCACTTTTTATGCTGATCATCCATTGGAAGTGTGGCTTCTTACACCTAGTACTGAGGAATTTGTTAGTGTATGGTTCCTAAGGGAGCATTCTAAGTCTAAGTGGTTTAACTTCCTTCAACGTATGTTGTATAATTTCTAGTAAACATAAAATAATGGTTCCTTGAGGCTTTATCAAGCAACCTTGGCATTGCTTCTACCTCCTTCCACCATTTTTAACTGCATTGGTCTCTTTCCCTCTACATAGATGGAGCCTCTTTCTATTTTTTTCATTTCATACTTCATTTCATTTGTATTTTTCTATTCCCCTCCTATCCATCCCCAGCTATATTCCCTTTTTATATACTTTCCTGGTTTCCATGGGTATTCCCTTTTTTATACTCACATCTGAGGATTTGGAACTAGGAGTTGCACACAGTTAAAAGAGATGTGCCTTTTGTCTTTCTGAATCTGAGTTACCTCAATATAATTATGCATAGATCTATCTATTTACCTGTAAGTTTCATGATTTCATTTTTTCCTTTGCTGCTAGATAGTATTCATTGTGTTTATGCACCACATTTCATTATCCATCCATCATTTGAAGGCTAATTTGGTAATTTCCATTTCCATCTATTATGAATAGGACATCTATGAATATTGCTGAGCAAGTATCTGTGGTAGGATGTTGAGACATTTGAGTATTTATCAAGGAGAGGTATATATGGGTCATATAGTAGGTTTAATTTTAGTTTAGTTTTGTGTTTTTAGGATTCTTCATACTGATTTTTCTTGGTGGCTGCACCCATTTACATTCCCTTCAGCAGTGAATGAGAGCTCCTCATGCTTCACAGTCTCACCTGCATTTGTTAATTATTGTTTTATTAATAGTAGACATTCTGCCTTGCATGAGATGAAATTGCTATAGTGTTTAAATCCCAATTTCCTAAATGCTAAATATTATGACCACTCTTTGAAGTAAGTAGCCACTTTTATTTCTTCTAGTGAGAACTCTATGTTTAGGTCCATAAAGAATTTTAATTGGGTTGTTCCTTGATTCAATTTTTAAAATTCTGTGTTTATTATAGATTTTAATCATCTGTCAGATGTATAGCTGACAAAGATTCTTTCCTGTTCTATGGATTTGTTCTTCATTAGACTGTTTTGTAAATGGAGTCTTTGTTCTATCCCATCCTGCCAACTTCCCAAATAATCACTTGAATGTTTATATTAATTATAAATAATCTGACCAAATATAAAAATTAAAACTTTTAATTATAAATAAAATTAAAATTAAATAATAAACTCATTGGACAATGGCTCAGGCTTATTTCTGGCTAGCTCTTACATTTAAATTAACCCATATTTCTTATCTATGCTTTGCCATGTGGTTAGTGGCTTATTACCTCATTTTCCTTTTTTTATTTAAAAGTTTTTTCACATTGTACAAGACAACCACAGTTCCCCCTCCCTCCCCTCCTCCCACTCACTTCCCCCATCTACTCCTCAGAGAGGGTAAGCCCTCCCATGGGGAGTTAACAAAGTCTGGCATATTAAGTTGAGGCAAGACCAAGCTGCTCCCTCCTGTATCAAAGTTGAGCAAGGTATCCCTTCATAGAAAATGGGCTCCAAAAGCTAATTCATGCACTAGCGATAAATTCTGGTTCCACTGCCAGTGGCCCCACATACTGCCCAAGCCACACAACTGTCACCTACATTCAGAGGGCCTAGTTCTGTCCCATGCAGGTTCCTCGGCTCTCAGTCCAGAGCCAGTGAGCTCCAACTAGCTTGGGTCAGCTGTTTCTGTGGGTTTACCCATTATGATCTTGACACCTTTGCTCATATAATCCCTCCAGCTAAGACCCCAAACAACAGTGGAGAGGTTCCTTGAACTGGCCTTCCCCTGTATTCATATTGATGAACAATTGTCATCATAGAACCTTCATCTACTAACTGATGGAAGTCGAAGCAGGGATTCTCAGCTACCTCATTTTCTATATATCTTTCTTCCTTGGTGCTGATGGGCATCCGCCCTGACTCCTTTCTTTTTCCCAGAATTTTCCTAGTCTTGCTCTCAAGCTCAATCTCTTCCTGCCCTGATGTTGGACAATCAGGTTTATTATTCACAACAAGCATAATCCACATCACTGTTTGGTTCCTAGTCTGTATGGGGAATTTCAAGATTTCTGATATTTTAATTGTCAATTGTTAACCTTAGTTCTTCTGCAAGTTGAGTCCTTTTCAGAGAGTCCTTTCCTGCCCCTCCATCTAGTATGTGTTCTCCTAGAAGTTCTGGTATTTAATATTTGTACAAGGTGGTAGATGTGTGACTAATTTTAGTCTTCAGTATGTGGATATCCAGTTTTCCCAGACCATTTGTAGAAGATATTGTTGCAGTGTAAATATTCTGCCTCTTTGTCAAATAGCAGATTTACATAGTTACACGTAATCATGTTTAAGTCTTCTCTATTCCATTGGTTGATTGTAGCTAGAGTTTTTCTGCATCCTATCCAGTCCCCAGTTGCTCAGACCCAAGTAAACACACAGAGGCTATATTAATTAAAACTGCTTGGCCATTAGCTCAGGATTACTGCTGACTAGCTCTTACAATTAAATTCAGACCATTTCTGTTAATCTATATGTTGCCATGTGTTCCATGGCTTTACCTGTGTGCCATTACATGCTGCTTACTGGATGGAGGGCTGGTATCTCCTCCTCTGTTCTGTTTTTCCTTCCCAGAATTCTCTTTGTCTGCTTATTACACCTATACTTCCTTCCTGGCTACTGACCAATCAGCATTTTATTTATGAAGCAATCAGAGCAACACATTCACAGCATAGAGAACATTCCATAGTACCTCCCCTTTTTTGTCTAATCAAAAGGGAAGGATTTAACTTTAGCATAGTAAAATTACATATAACAAACAGTTATCAAGAAAGAATTACAGCTACAATATTTAGTCTATTTGTATTTTGTAAAATTAAAGAAAATATTCTATTTATTCTATATTTGTGAGTCTAAGGTTCCATATCTACCTTATCTGTTATCATAACCAAGGGAAATTATCACTATCTAATCTTCAACTACATCAAAGACCACAGAAGGATATAATATTACCCAAGTAAACAGGAAGAACATTGTAAGCAACTTCTAAAAATCTAGAATGGACAGCTGCCTGCCTGGACAGTCATCCGAAGTTCCTCTGTAATGTTGGAGTATCTATCTTCAGCCCACAGGTCTAGTCTCTCAGTAATTTTTTTCTCTGTGTCCTGTAGAATGTTTGGCCGTTTCTTCTGTGAAGCAGTAACCTGAAGGACCATCTTGCCTTGCAAAGTTCAATAGTCACCTTCCTATGGATCCTGCCAGTAGTCATCTTCCTATGGATTAGTCAGTCGACTTTAATCTTCACTCAAAGTTCCCTCTTCTTTATACCCCCTTTTACTTGTTATTGAAAAAGCATCAGTAGGAAATATTTAAAGCCATATAAACAAAATTTCTTTTTAAAGAGATGTTGTCCTTCTAACCTTTGAACATTTTTCATTTTTCAATGGTTGTAAATAGAACACAAACAGGAATGTTTTGTTTTGTTTTTTCCTTTATGGCAATAATAATCCTGTCCTAACTGTGAATCTGTTTTAGTTGATTCCTCTTGACTCCCGAAAGAGAATTTAAATAATTATAGTTACTCTTAAAGGAAGGGTTTGAGATTTTTTTGTTCATGTTTAAAATGTTTTGTCATTTACATAATTTTATAAAATAAAACTTAGTGAGGATTTTAGAAAAAATATTGATGGAGTATAAATTGAAACCATAAAGAACACTCAACTCTGGGTTTGCTGTATAGAGCTAGATTTATTTTTTTAAGTAAAGTAAAAATAAAGTGATTTAACAGCTGAATTCTTGTTGCTACATCAAATGATACTAAAATTTAATATTCATATATCTGATACAAACAGTCCACTTTTCTGCCTTATTTCTAAAAACCTTACATTATAAAATTTTGTGTCTGGAATTCATTATAATTATGTAAATCTAAAGTGTAAACACAGAAAAGAAAACTGAAATAATTTCACTACGAAGATATAAAGGATACTGTCTGTCTAACAAATAAGGAAATAGAGGAGCCACAAATGTAGAAGTATGTGTTTTTCAATTTCAATCAAACAGAAATGTTCATTTGTAAAAATGAAATATAGAAAGCCCTTTTATAGAAAACAAATGATTTGGAAATTATAAATGTGGGTTGAGCAGACTCAGAGAAATACTATGGACATTTGCATAGATGCAAAATGGCCTTTATGTTTGCATACATGTATGTATACGGATGAGTGTGGCATAGTTCATGAAGCTAAGAAAAGGAAATATGAGAGAAACAAAGTGTTTTAAAGAAGGAATGGAATGGGTATCAAAATACTTGAACCATGAAAGTAGAAAGGGAACTGCTCTGTTAGAAGGATACACATTATTGGGAGCAGAAGAATGGTGTGTCTTAACCTAGAATAAATGTTTTATTGATAAGGTGAGCTGAATTGGGGCCACCCAAAACTTGTGATCGACATACTTTCAGAATGTTGCTTTTATCCATTTCAGTTATCATTCTGAGAGAATGACACAAGGCATTATTACAATTTAATTGAAATAAAGTCCTTTATGCCAATTACAGTTTAAAAAAATACATGTATTGTTTTGTAGCTGAAAGTTTTCCTGTGTCCTGTACCTGGTCCACAGCCACTCAGATCCAAATAAACACATGGAGGCTTATATTAATTATAACTGCTGAGCCATTAGCTCAAGCTTATTATTGACTATCTCTTACTCTTAAGTTCACCCATACTTCTTATCTTTGTTTAGACATGTGGCTTAGTACAATTTCTCAGTTCTGGCTTGTTATCTTGCTTCCTCTGTGTCTGGCTGGCAACTCCTGACTCAGACCTTCCTCTTCCCAGAATTCTCCTTGACTGCTTACCCCATCTATACTTCCTGCCTGGCTACTGGCTAATAAGCATTTTATTTATCAACCAATCAGAGCAACACATACTCACAGCATTCAGAAAAACATCACACATCAACATTTATTTTATTTTCCCAAACAAATTCTCTTTATGGAGATGCCAGTACATGGCTTTCAGTCTTGTATGACCTTGTATGAACTTCTCTCTTCATGAAAAATATTTTTCATTCAGATATGCCAGTGAAGAAATACTCTGATGTTAATTTGGTTGTTGGAAAATGTCTTTAACTCTCCTTCACTTGTAAACTGTTTTTCTGAATATGGAACTGTCTCTGTTTGTCTCCATTTATATTGCTTTGTCCTGTCTCTGTCTCTGTCTCTCTGTGTCTGTCTCTCTATCTCACTGTGTCTCTCTGTCTCTGTCTCTCTGTGCATGTGTGTTTGTGCTTCTCATTTGGTATAGTATAAATACCAAATGCCATGAAAATAATAGCCACATAGCTTCAAAATGATGGAAATAATATATGCTCATCAGTTCATTACTTGGTCCATAAATTTCACGACCCCAGATTAGACTACTAGCAATAGTGGAGAGGGTCCCTGAATTAGCTTACCTTGGTAATCAGACTGGTGAATACCCTAACTGTCATCACAGAGCCTTCATCCAGTAACTGGTGGAAGCAGATGTAGAGATCCACAACCAAGCAACAGGTGGAGCTCTGGAAGTCCAGGCAGAGAGGGAAAGAGGGATTCTCTGAGTAAGGGGAGGGATGTCAAGATCATGAAAAGGAAATGTACAGAGACAAATGAACCAAGCTCCTTGGAACTCATGAACCTTGGACTGTTAGCTGTGGAACACACATGAGACTGGACTAGGCCCTGTGCATACTGTAGCTAGTTGTGCAGCTGGGTTTGTTTGAGGGGCCCCTGGCAGTGGAATCAGAATCTACCACTGGTGCATAAGCTAGATTTTTGGAGCTCATTCCCTTTGGTGGGACATCTTGCTTAGCCTAGATGTAGGGGGAGAGGCTTGGTCTTGCTTTAACTAAATGTACCAGGGTTTGCTGACTCCCCATGGGAGCCCTTCCCCTTTTGGAGGAAGAGATGGGTGGGGGTAGGGGGTCAGGGTCCTGGAGGGGAATGGGAGGAGGGATGGGGGGGAATCTGTGGTATGTAAAATGAATAAAAAAACTTAAATAAAATTGACAAGTACACAAAAAGAAAAAAAAGAGTAAGACAGTGAGATAGATCTTCAAACATAAAAGTACTGAAACATTTTTTAAAATTGCACATGTGATGTGTCGAGTTTTAGATTGACTCAACTATATGAATCAAAATAAAACCAATCCAGTGAGTCATGATTGAATACAAAGGCTTCTGGGGATGAAGCCACAGTTTTTAATCTTTTCACTTAACTTTGCTTTTACTTTGGACCCACAGCTACTTTTAATGTCCCTGGTCTTCCTATGCAGAAGGATTGGTGAGCCTCATGGTATATTGCAAGTATGTAATGTTCTTTTGGTTTTTACAGTGTCTCACTGTTAAAAGTTTACATTTACCTAGGCTCAGTGTGCTGGGCTCTGCTGATTCCCTATGAGAGACCTTGATTTGGGAGATGTGGGGATGAGGATGGCTTGGGAGAGAAGGCTGAGGGGTGGGAAGAGAGAGGAGGTGGGATCTGTGGGTAGTATGTGGAGTGAGTAGAAAATTTCTTAATAAAGAAAAATGAAAAAAAAGAAAAAAGAATTTAAAAAAAGAAATTAAAAAAAGTTTACATTTACTCTCAGAAGAGATATTACATATGAATTTTAGAACAGTGTTAAGAGACAGGGACTCTAGGATATAACCAGATGGAGCTGAATGACAAGGTACATTTGAGCATTTACTCATCCAGATGTTTAATGTTATGGCTTAAGGTGAAATCTGTGGATATCCATTAGACAAGTGCTATACTTATTATGGTTTCTTGTGATTGAGAGTTACCTAGGACTTTAGGTAAGCCAGTCTCTTGGTGTATCTGTGGGAGATTTCCAGAAAAGATTAACTGAGGTGGAAATCTCTGGTCTAAATACAAAATAAAAAGGCAAAAGGGAGGAAACATCTGTGCTTCTTGGTCTCTGTGACAGAAACTGCTCTGCTATGTCCTCCATGCCCCAGTGGACTGAAAATGGCTGAAACTATAGGCCACAGTAAGTATGTTATCTTTTAAAGTGTTTCTCTAAGGTTGTTTGGTTAGAAATGAAAAGGCTCAAGAACTACAATAATTTACATGGTATTGTGATAATGAACTCGACTTCATTCCATAATGAGCTGATGTGGAATGAGTTTAAAGAGAATAAGCTGTTTAATATAGAACAGCAAATCTCAATGATGCCAAAAACAGTCAGTAACATGATCCTGTTTGCTGTTAAGAAAATGTCTAATAATAATATTCTGAGCAAAAAGCAAGGACGAAGAGTTTGACATTTTTTCAGTTTGTTCCAAAATAAATTGTGTGTTTTATTTGGAGCCAAATAATTGTAACTAATGAAACTAGTATCATTAAAACCAAGAGGATAAAATAAGAAAGACACTTTGAAGGAATCTCTGGAACAAAATAAGCAACACTCATTAAGGGTGTACATTTCTAAATGATTTTACTTGTTTGAAAGATGATTTGTTGTGGGAAGAAATCTCCAAAGGTTTCTAAACAATGCAGTCTGAAGAAGTATTTCTTTGGATTCTTTAATACCAGGAAATACAGCTCTCAAAGGCACTGTTTTAAGTGTTCTGGTTACAGTTGAAACTGGTGACAAGCCTTGGCATCAAACATGTTATTAGCAGGCATGCATAATGCAAGAGTACAGGGTCATGGCATGTTACATCCAAATTTCAAGGAAATGGATAGGAATCCAAGCAGTGATGGAGAATAGGTCGGGACCCCTGTAGACAACCCAAAAGTGTGAAATAATTGAAGCTGGACAAGTGAAATTGAAGGTTCAATGGGAATTAGGAATTGGAGATAAAGATAAACTATCTGCCAGGAAAAGCTGCAGAAAATCACCAGAGAGAGCCCAAATAAAAGTCATGTGGGTTTGAAGCATCAACGGTACTGGAATTGGGCTGATATAGATCTTAAAGTATAACCCCATAAGTCCCGGGGTACACATATACAACTACAGGATTTATTGCTTGATTACTGAATTTTAGTCTTTCTTTGGTTGCACACCTACCTCCTTTCTAGTCCACCGTCTTTCCAACTTTTTTCATGTGTTTCTTACTTGTTGCATAGTGTTTGGAATTTAGTGATATGTGTTATATATTATAGTAACTTCCAGCTAAAAGCTTGAACATAAGAAAATACTTTGGATTTAGACACTTGAAAAATGCTGAGAATTTAAGGATATAAAAATATTTCACGCCGGGCGGTGGTGGCGCACGCCTTTAATCCCAGCACTCGGGAGGCAGAGACAGGTGGATCTTTGTGAGTTCGAGGCCAGCCTGGTCTACAGAGCGAAATCCAGGAAAAGGCACAAAGCTACACAGAAACCCTGTTTAAAAAAAAAATTCACATAGACTAAATTATTATTGTTTTTTGAAAGGTCTAATGAGTCATTAGGGGCTAAGAGTTGATAGATTTATGGTTCAGATATGAAATTTTCATCATGGTTAACGTATTTGCTGCTTGACTGCTATCAGATGGACTTTGAGGAAGATACTTGTGTATCATTGTTATATAAACAAGTTCCTCTGGGTACTTTTCAATCTCCTGAGCTCCATCACTTTGCTTGTGTGTTATACGTAATGAGATGCTTTTAGGTATTTTTGTTTTGTCTTATTTTGGGGGAAGAATTCAATTAGTTTTATTCTATTCTGAAGTCTCTCTCCCCTACTGTAGTAACAAGAAGAAAAATATGTTATAATTTTAAAAATAAAAACAGCAAAATATTTTACAAATGCTATTGGCTGAAATACTGAAACAAAAAAAATGTATACTTAACACTCCAATAACCAAATTTATTCGAGAGTGGAACGTCTTTGTTGAAGTGTTAGGTAAAATATTGAAAAATTAGGCTGCCAAGAAGATAAACTATATTTTGTATTTTAGTAATATTAGGAAGACTATAACAATGAGATTTGTTTTAATGAACAAAATATACATATTGTTTTTTTCTGTATTCATTTATTGTATATGCAAGCATATTCTTTTTACATGTAGGTGTACTCTGTGAAATACATTTATTAAAATATTGTAAGAAAACAAATATTGAACAAATAAAATATCATCTTGAGAGCATATATTAGATGGCTTGGTTGACCTGGTACTTGCTCTGCAAGAATGAGGCCCTGATTTTGAATCACAAGCATGCTCATAACAATCTGGGAACAGTGTTACAGACCTAAATTACTAGCCCTGAGGAGGTTGACACAGTAACAGCACTAGGGTTTGCTAGCTAGACAGTTTAGTCAAACTTATATCAGAAATTAGTGTGATATAGATTCATTGAGGGACCTTCTTTCGAAAAATAAGGTAAAGACTGAATAAGAAAGACACTTGGATGCCTTGCACAGCCTTTAGGCAGCGAGAAGGAGCTTGGACCTGCCTAGGTTCAGTGTGCTGGGCTCTGCTGACTCCCAATGGGAGACCTAGATTTGGGGGATGTGGGGATGTGGGTGGCTCAGGAAAGAGGGCTGGGGGGTGGGGGAGGAAGGAAGGGGGAGTCTGTGGATGGTATGTGGAGTGAGTAGAAAATTTCTTAATAAAGAAAAAAAATTAAAAAAAAAAAAACATTATGAAATGAGAATGCTTTGGTGCCCCTGTGCTCACCACCAAATTGGGCTCTCAATAAAATAACAAAATATTAACACACAGGACAAAAGACACCTGACATTGACCTATAGTGTCTCTATGCAAGCACACACGTGTGCACACACAAAACTTGTGTATGTGTGCAACAAACAACCTAGTTGTGAGAAATGTTAAATATTATCTCTACAAAGGTTAAAAAAGACTCATTATTTTATGAAGTACAGAATATGTACTTGCAATCTAAAAGAATTCTAAGGGGTAATCAGAGTTAAGGGTTGTTGATACAACTGACTCTTTTCCTTGTAATATGTGTATGCATGGTATTAAAAGATGAATTTAACAATGAAATATGAGAATTAGATATAGAAATTAAGGAACAGAATAAAAAATCTAATGTAACTAAATGCATTTTAAAACAGTCTTAAGCAATAAGGGAGTTCTCTTTTGTTTAGTCATATAGATTGTCTTATTCAATAAATCAAATAATCTACTTTATAAAATACATAGATTATTACAGCTGTGTGCATGATTAAAACTATGAATTTGAACTATTAAAATTAGAAAGCAAGAAATAAAATTGTGATTTTTTTCAAAAAAAAAAAAAAAAAACGACCAATTGTGGGGAAAACAAGCTTTCTACAGACTACATTGTAAAATATTTTTATTAGTTCTTTGAGAATTTCATACAAATTTTTACCACATTTTACCAACCCACACCGTTCAACTTCTCCCACATCAATCAACCTTCCATTCCAAGGCAATTTTCTACTCTCTTTTTTGAAAAACCCATCAAGTCTAATTTATCATTTCAAATTATATATAAAATTTAAATTTTAAACTTGCAAATACATAAAATGTGTGTTTATTACTTGGTATAATGCCACAAAAAGTATCCTTTCCTTTCACAATTGTATGTTGATTTAATGAAATTTCAATAAAAGCATAATTGAATTTTCCATGTACATATTAAGATAATCTTGAAATTCAAAGTTAATTTTCATGTGTAAGAATAGTGTGATAATTAGCTTTGATTAGCAATTTGACACAATTTAAAATCAACTGTAAAAAGATTCCCAGTGAGAAACTGGTTACATTGGGTTGGTGTAGACACGTCTGTGTGAAATATTCTTTATTAAGATGATTTTGGTAATGGGAGGCCTTACTTTTTCAGAGGGTATTGGGGGTAGGATGGGAGGAGAGGTTGAGGGAGAGCGGGAGGAGGGATGAGAGGGGGATCTGTGGTTGGTATGTAAAATGAATGAAAATTTCTTAATGAAAGAACAGTTGATGTTGGATGACCCAGTCCATTGTGGGCAGCACCGATTCCTAGTCAGGGAAGCCTGAATTCCTTAACAGTGAAGAAATCAAACTGAATACAGGCAAATAAGTAAGAATAAATGTATTCATTTGCTTCTGCTCTTGACAGCTGATTTGATGCAATGTAATTAGCTGTTGAACTTGCTACCCTGACTTGCTAGGGTATTTTACCACAGTAGCAGAAAGGAATGTATAATATTCACCATTCATTTATTTTAAATTATTTTAATTTAAAATAATTAAATGTTTAGTAATTCAGAGGTAAAATTAATAGGAATTCTTCCTGTATAATACTAAAAACATAATAGTCTAACTGTAGAAAAGGATTTATTAAATTTATGATATCTTACAGATATAGCAAAGCTATTTTATTAAAAAAAATGTGGGAAGTAAAAAAGTGGGCTGATAAAAGCACAAGGAGTAGCAAAGCCAAGCAGGACACATAACAAATTGGCATTCCGAGAGAGGAGTCACACATAGAAAAACGTCTCTGGCTAGTAGGAAAACGTAAATGAAAGCCTTAGCAAGGATGTGTTTTAATTTCACTTGACCATAGACAAAAGTAAATCTGGAAGTGCCAGATGTTCAAGTGGATGCTGGTGAGTGCACACAGATACAGGCCTACTGTGGTGTTCTAATAATATGCTGGAAGAAGCTTATTGCTATATTTTACGAAGATGAATAACAACGTACCAAAGTACCTTAAAATATTACTCCTACATTTATAACAGTATAATTCCTACTAGGTTTTGTAAAGAGAATCCTATCAGTATGTACCTAACACTTTACGTAGTATTTAAAATAAAGGCAATAAACACAACAATCAAAAGATTACTAAATATTCCCAGTTAAACTGAAACTCACATGATAAAAATGTCTACCTTGTCCTTGTGACTGATTAGAGCCAAATACTCTGAAGAAAATGTAAAACAGTCTAGCAATCTGATTAGAAAATTAGCAAGATAGCTTTTAGGAAAATAGGAGAAACTATGTACACATATATAAAAATTCATAGTGAAGTTGCATGTAGGAATCAGACATTTTAAAAGCAAATCAAAGAGTTTCCCATAATGAGACAAAGTTTGTGGTATGCATTGAAGGGGGGCACATTTATATGTTCACATCTATGCTAAGCTTATGAGATTTTTGTGGAATGACACTTAATATTAGTGAGTGGGCATATATAAATAACACATATGTAGATATGTAGATAATATATGAAAACATATTTGGTCATGTAAAATTCATAGAATAAGAACATTTTCATATATTTTAAAAGGCTCTTAGAACCAAAGATTATGTGAAACTCACAGGGATTTTTTTTTTTTCTAATCTTTTCCTTCACACACCACACAAACATGAAAAGATTTCCCTTGGAATATATAGATACTCTATTCACCGACAAATGCTTTGACATTTCATTCATTCTTTCAAAACAATTTAAATATTGAAGACACATACAAAATTCATTTTAAACGTAGTGTTCCATCTTACAGCCATATCTGCACTTGCACTTTACTTTTGCATCTTCTTGTACCTTGCAGTGCTCCCATAACTGCGTGAAAGCAACAGACTCTTCCCAGTCATTTTACTCCAATATGTAAACTGACTATGATTTATAGGAACTGCTTCTTCTAAAAGGACATTTGGGCTGTTTGTATGTTTATGGTATTTCAAAACAATATTGTATGCATTAATCATTCCTCGTGGGTGAGAGTTTATCAGTAATGTAAATGCAGTCACTTCCAGCCCAAGAGTTATGTGCATGGCTAGGTTGAGTAGATATTATCAATCTTCCTCCTCCCAGGTTTCACAAGTTTGTCTTTCCACTGGCAACAAAAGACATCGACTCCTTACGTTGTTTGATCAGTAGAATATTCATCTTTAATAATCACTCTCAGTTTGACATACAGATCAAGAAATTCCTTCTAGACGTCTGAGTAGTTCTCTCTAAAAATATTCGAGTTAGGTTCTGTTTGGCTGTTCTGAAAGATTAGCTTGTTTGTGAATATTCTTGTGGAGTGGGATTTTCATCATCCATTCATTTCACACATGTGCTTATGTTCTTGCTGTAATTCTACAGTTTGAGGAAAGTCTTGATAAATTTTATAATGTCTATAAAATAACATATTTCAGTGCTGTCAAATTCACTTGTATTCCACATTTAAAGCTGAGAATTACTTATCTTATTAGTTTGGTAATTTAAAGATTGCTGTATATTTGTAATTTTGTGCAAGTTTTCCATATGCATCTTATGTATTTAAGAAAATTGATTTAGATTAAAATTTTTACCTATCCTTGTTTCTTTTTTTTTTTTTTTTTTTTTTTGGTTTTTCGAGACAAGGTTTCTCTGTGTAGCTTTGTGCCTTTCCTGGAACTCACTTGGTAGTCCAGGCTGGCCTCGAACTCACAGAGATCCGCCTGGCTCTGCCTTATCCTTGTTTCTAATTTATTGTTTTTCAATAGTTATTAGTTCTTTGTTTAATGTAGCATTATATTATGTTTTTATCTAAATTGTTTAATTGTGGCAAAATCAATTTTCATTTTATTCCATTATTACTTAGTACGTATTAGAGTGACTCTTTTACTTTTTCTTAGTGTTTTTCTTCAACTTTATAATTACATACGTAGGATTTATTTTTATTTTCTCTTTTGTGATAGAATAACAAAATAAGGCTGATACACATTCTGAACTCAGAAGACTGAGAAAGAAACGGTGACTGCTAAGCATTTGGAATGTGGTTTGCAGCACTGTGGTTCTAGGACTCTGGGCTCCTCACTGATGATCCTGAAGGTCATTTGAAGGACCACTGACATCTCTCAGGGACAGATTGAACATGCACTGTTGAAGAAATAAGGCACAGATTCTCCAGAATTAAGAGCAGAATGAGAATTCTAGAGCTTGAGATTTACTGGGTCAGACACATCCCTTCAGATGTGGTGTGTGGAAATTCTGACCCCTCCTGTGGGCAGACCTCCCTAAGGTCTAAAGCCGACTCACCATGCAAATGGGGTTCTTTTAAAAGTAACATAAATTGCCATAATTTATGTTACTTTAAAAGTAACATAAATTGCCTCTGAAATTTAAAAATCTGAGTCAAAGAAATTATCAACATGGATTTAGAACTTATATAATACTTTTATAATAAATACATATACCAAAATCAGAGAAGTTACCTAAGATGGTGTTTTAAGGGAAATTTGTAGATATAAAACTGATAGTAGTAAAAATGAAAATGGTATAAAGTTATTTGAGTCATATAAAAATAAAGGTGACAATAATAGTTAATAATAAACAAATGGCTGAGGAAATGACTCCCTGTGAAAAGTGATTGCCATATGTCAATGAAAATCTGAGTTCCAATGTATGGCAATCATATAAAAGCCAGCATTCAACATATTTCTATAAACTCAGGCTTGAGTCAGCAAAGAAAAGAGGAACATGAGACTTCTGGCCTGGCAATCTAGCTGAAACTGTAAGCCACAAGTCCAAATGAGAGATAGTTGTCTTTAAAAATAAGGATTTAGAAAGCTATAGAAGAAAAATACAATGTTGGTCTCTGACTTTTACACACCCGTGTTGTTCAGCTTTCTATGGGCCCATGTTGGATTGTCAAAAAGGAGTTGGTTGTTTTTTCTCTTTGGGTGGGACTGCCACCCAGCTCTCAAATAAATCACACATGCAGACTTATTGTTAATTATAAATACCTGACCTTAGCTGGGCTTTATTCTTGCCAACTTTCCTTAACCTAAATTATCCCATCTATCTTTGGACTCAGGGATTTTATTTTTCTCTTCCTGTATACCTTTTTTTTCCTTCTTACTCCATGTCTAGCTTTGTACCTGGGTGGCTGGGTGGCTGATCCCTCATGTCCTCTTCCTTCCTCTCTTGTTCCTTCTCCCCGCCCCCCAGGGTTCTTCTATTTATTCTCTCTGCCTGCCAGCCTCGCTTATCCTTTCTCCTGCCTTGCTATGGCCATTCACGTCTTTATTAGACCATCAGGCCCAGTAACACAGCTTCACAGAGTTAAACAAATACAGCATTAAAAAAATACAACACATCTTTGCATCATTAAAAATGTTCCACAACACAAACAAATTTAACACACCTTAAAATAATATTCTATAACATACCCATAAACACATATGTACACAAACCACAAATGAACAAAGATGCATATACCACAAACACCCATAAATAAAAATAACAAATAAAATACTAATCAAGACTGTATAAATCAACAGAAAACCTAAAACAATAACGAAGTAGAAATGAACAGATCTAACATCTATTATTCTGAAAAGACAAATTAAATTCCTAAGTATCCAGATACTTAGATCTGAGGAATGAAAACCGAATGTAATCATTACCAGTTTCTGAGAAAAGTAGAAAATGGAGGCATTTCTGTAGGCATGTTAATGTAAAAAGTACCATAACGAATAGGATGACTTTATAGCATCTTTTCATGCTCAGCTCTTTGTTTGTTTGTTTGTTTGTTTTTGTTTTTCTAGACAGGGTTTCTCTGTGTAGTTTTGGTGCTTGTCCTGGATCTCCCTCTGTAGACCAGGTTGGCCTGGAACTCACAGAGATCCTCTTGGCTCTGCCTCCCGAGTGCTGGGATTAAAGGCATGCACCACTGTTGCATGGCTCATGCTCAGCTCTTAACAGTTACATTAAAGCATTTGATAAAATTTGGTTAACATATTTATGATTAAAACCTCTCACAAAATTTGATTTTGATAAAAATATACATGAACTTTTAAAGGATGGATCAAAAAACCTATAGCAGATTTACAAATCAGTGTAGAAAAATATTAATATTTTTTCTAAGATCATCAACAAGGTTAAGTATGTTTATCTTTTCCAGTGATGTTCACTCTCACCCAAGGGTGTTTGCTTCTTATTTAGTACTGAAGGAGAAGCCCTAGATAGTTCATTAAGTTGAGGAGGAATTGCATAAACACAAATGGATCTTTTTGTATAAATATAAAACAAGGGCCTAGATAGCATTGTTGACACTGTAACAAAATCATTCTGTATGACACTAATATAGGAATAAAGTGCATATAGCTCTGTATCTGAGACTGGAGGAGGACACTGACAGAAGAGATTTCATTCTCCTCTTCTGTGCTTCCTTTCTTCTACCCGAGTCTCTCTATGTTCCAGTTACCTTGTGTCTCTGAAACAACGGGACTGACTCAAAATGTATTTCAAGGGCTGAAACTCTTCTATGCAGCAGTTAGGTTTACAGGACAAATACCCCACAACAGATATCTCAAATAGGATTTCTGAGGGAGCCTGCCTTTCTGAGAAGCAATTTTCTCTTGGAAGCCAGAGTGCTCCCTATGTGTTTCTTCCCTAGAACCCCCTGTGTAGCCCCAATTAATATAATGACAAATCAGGCAATAACTACATCTACTTTACAAGTTTTTCATGTTCCACTTCACTTTCTAGCTTTTTTTCCCCATGAACTTCAAAGCTACTCTCAGTCCCCTGAAGACAGACTTGAAGCCCTTTATCTGTTCTTCCATACTTGGTCACATTCATTAAATCTCATTTCTTGGTCTTTATGACTTCTCTTGTGGAAAGGTCCAATGGGTTATTAACACATCACAAGTGTGCCTATGATTTCTTCTATAACACATTCTTATTACTATGCTCTGTTAATCCACATATTTAAAAAATTCAATCCTTGTCTTTCTTTCTAAGACTGTCTTATCTTAATATGATGATTTCGCTTCCATTGGATTTCCTGCAAACAACATAATTTTATTATTTTTATGTTTGATTAAAACATTTTTGTACATATCACATCATCTTTATCCATTTTTTATGCTCTCAACCTATTCAAAAATCAACACCAAATGACTTAAAGGCCTCTGTATAACATATGGAAATTCTAAGTCATTAAGAAAAACAGTTCAAGAGCTAGGCATATTCACTAACTATCTGATTAGACTGCAATAGAGCAGAAAAAAATAAGAACAGACAAATAGGGCTGCATTAAATTTAAAAGCTTCTGTACAACAAACAACAGTGAAAAGAGCAGAGAATCAACCAATGGAATGGATGACAATCATTGCCAGATATTCGTCGGTAGATTTTGATTTTCCCATGAAGAATATTGCAGTAGGCCTGACTGACATAATTTGTTTAAAGTCCTTGAAAGAGTGACTGAAACTTTCTTAGGAAAGAGAAGATCTCAATCTGGACTCAAAAATGCAAACAGCCATGCTGTGAACGACCTACGGAGATGGGCAGACTCCAGCCACTGAGGGCTTCTAGCCAGCAAGGCTAGTTAGGGAACCATGCCCAACAATCCAGGTGAACTTGAAAAAAATTCCGAACTCCAGATGAGCACACAATATATCGAGCATCTTAAAAACACTCCTTTGAAACTGCGAAAAGAACTCAGCTAAGTCATTCAAGGGCTGTTGACTCACAGAAGGAAAAATAATCAACAAGTATTACCTGAAGTTAATAAAGTGGTGGACATTTGATATAATTATTAACTAGCACTATATATATATATATATATATATATATATATATATATATATATATATATATATATATATATAAAAATAGATTATATACTCCATTCATATTTTGAGAATTTCTAATTTTAAAAAATTCAATATGGCATTCAAAGTTAATATCAAAAAACATGTTATTGATGAAATTGGAGAGTTGTGTGAGATTTTGTGTTCTGACAAATGAAGCTTGCCTGGAGATCAGAGGGCAGAGCTAGCCACTAGATAACCATAGAGGCCAGGCAGAAAGCAGGAAGTTCAGGACTATACAAGATTGAACCAGTCTAAAAGAGAAACAGAGCTGAGCAGTTGTGGTATGTACCTTTAATACCAGCGCTAGGGAGGTGGAGACAGGAATATAAATTGGAAACAGGATCTTGGTCCCATTCAATCTGAGGATTTGTAAAGACAGGACCCTGCCTCTCATTTTGGTCTGTGATTTCGTGGAGGTGAGAAGTCTCTAGTGGCTGGTGCTCTGCTTCTCTGATCTTTCAGCTCTCACCCTGATGTCTGATTCTGGTTTTTATTGTTAAGACTAATTAGGATTGCACTTCGTTGGAGTCTTAGTCCCCTTTAAAAACAAGAATTAAACAATGGACTAAGAAGGAAGCACAGGTACAATTTGATTAGAATTTGAAAGCAAGTCTCCAAACTTCAAATTTCAGAACCAGGCTAAGGAAGATGGGGAAGAGAAAAATAACAAGCCATACTTTTTGAGTTAAGGAAGCCTGGAGGTCAGTACATGGCAGACAATACCCATATAAGAGGAGTTGGATGAAAGGAGAGATTTAGGGAATGGTAAAGTTTAAATGGCTTGAGAATGTATGCTTAGATAAGACACAGCAAGAAGAAAGAAAAGCAAAGCTGTTCTGAGTCATTCAGAAATAAAGGATGATTTATGAATCCATAGGGATGCAGGTTCCATAAGTGACTGCACAGAGAGCAGGGACCTGGGAAGGAAAATGGTCTCATTCGGTCTCATTCTCTTTCATATGTCCTAATGTGGAGCCCACCTTCCTAAGTGTAGATCCCGTCTTTGTGATGGGTAGTCTCTTAGCCAAGGGACTGAAATGTGTTGCTGGAATGTTATGGCTCTACCCAACCAGCTTCCATTCACTTGAAAAAGAGAAATGAGTTTTCCTAAATGGTCCTTTACTTCTACTATAAAAAGAGCTCAAAAGAAACTGTGTGAGGAAGCCGAGTGAAAGCATGCAATGTGGTGTATTTTGTCTTATAGGATATTTTTTTTAATGAAATGATTAGTATTATGTTACATAAAATAGTACCAATTATGGTGAGGACACATGGAAACTTTAACTTTCTAAATTTCTCTTATATGAAATTATACATATTCTAATTTTCTGGTAACATGACACATTTCCTCATAAATATATCAGTGCAATAAACACTTTACATCTGTTTGGTTTGTTGAAGGTATCACATTAGCTTAAGAGGATAACTCAGAGAGCAGAGCCTGATAACAACCCTGCTTTCATTTAACTTGAATTCTAGTGTGAAGAAAGAATTAAAAAATAAGCAAGGAGATGACCAATAAATGTTACCTAGAAATATATATTAAAATATAGTGCATGAAGGTGTTTTTAAGCAATAGAGCATGGGGTAGGGGTTCTAGTTTTAATGAACTGACGCAATGCATTCATGAATCCTGTGTACTGATAGAACTTGGAAGCAGGAGCTGATGCAGAGCACGGGGAGGGGTGCTGCTTACTTGCTTGCTCCTCATGACTTGCTCAGCCTGCTTTCTTATAGAACTAATGACCACCAGCCCAGTGATGACATCACCCACAATGTACTGAGCCCTCCCCCATTAACCACTAATTAAGAAAATGTCCTTCAAACCTGCATGTATCTTTGTCTTATGAAATTATTTTCTTAACTGAAGTTGCCTCCTTTCAGATGATAGCTTGTGCCAAGTGGACATTCAACTACCCAGCACACACAGCATGCAGTATCATCAGCAACCAGGGCTTACCACTTAGCTTTGGGGTACAATTAATATCGATATCAGCAGCCTGCACTGTATGTGTGGAGGCAGGAGAGTATTTAGGGGCTTCTCTTACCAACAACTTGTAAGGAGGTAGCCAAGTCTACCAAGTAATATAAGGCTTCCAGGAGTGTCTCCATGTACACATGCATGGTGCCTTGATTAATTCACTTAATATTTTTACCAAATTAATTAAATATTGATTTAATATTGCAGTGTAAGTGTGCAGGGGGAAATCAGAGAACAATTCTTCATAATTGTTTTTCTCCTACAATTTTTTATGACATTCAAGGATCCAGATCTTCAGGGGTGAATACAACCCATTTGTCAGCCATTAATTAAAACTTCTAATTGCTGTATTTATTGATCTTCCTAATATCTTTCCAAAAGTATAACAAACCCAAAGACATAGTAAAAGCTTTTCACAAAAGATAGCCAGGATCATGGAAGATCCACTTGTATCAGTTCCAAGAAAACATGAATTGGGTATTGGACCTAGCAGTTTTGGAATGGTCTTTCTATATGCTATGAATATATGTTGCTACCATTGGTTAATAAAAAAGTTGCTTTAGCCTAAGGTAAGGCAAGATAAGAGCCAAGCAGGAAATCCAAGAGAGATACAGGGAGACAAGGTCAGATTCAGGGCAGACACCATCCAGCAGCCCAAGGAGCAAGATGCCAGTGTAGTAGAATATTATTTTAAGGTGTGTTACTTTTGTTTATGTTACATTTGTTTAACTCTGTGAAGCAGTGTTACTGTGTAAAACACCTGTTGGTCTAATAAAGAACTGGCCAATAGCAAGGCAGGAGAAAGGATAAGTAAGGCTAGCAGGCAGAGAGTATATATACAAGGAGAAAATTGGGAGGAGAGATTTAAGATCTAGGAGCCAGAGAAAGAGGACTCCAGGGGCCAGCCACCCAGCAACACAGCAAGCCATGGAGTAAGAGAAAGATTTACAGAAAGTAGAGAACAGGATAAGTTAAGGAAAGCTGGCAAGAAACTAAGCCAACCTTAGGATGGGCATTCATATTTAAGAACAAGCCTCTGTGTATGATGCATTTGGCAGCTGGGTGGTGGGCTCGCAAAAGAGAGCAAAACCTTCAACAACATGCCAACAGACTGGTAACACCACAGTGGCCACGTGGCAATACATAGATTAATAGAAATAGGTTAATTTAAGAGGTAATAGCTAGCTAGCAAGAAGCCTGAGCCATAGACCAAACAGTTTGTAATTAATAGAAGCCTCAAGTGTGTTTATATGGAAACCACTGTGAGACACAGGAAAACTTCCAGCTATACCTAGCATTAAAGGAATATGAATCAATGTTAGCAAGATCCAATTTAGCTGGAAAATTTTCTCACCAGCTGTATCAGTTGTTTGGAAAAAAAATAGCAATGCTTGAAAAAGTGAAAGCCAATCTGGTACTCCATAATCCACAGCCATTCTCTGTAATACAGTTGGCCCTCTCATCTACTACATCAGGGTATGGAAACTACTCTACCCAGAACAATTACTAAGTGGTGGTAGGGAAACAAGAGATAGGAATTGGCTACTCACTTTTTGGGCAAGAATCACAGAAGTAGAAATTCCAGGAATGCTGATTGATTGAGTGTTCCTTGTTTTTTTAATTTGTTTCTGTTTGCTTTTTCTAGAAATGCCAGGTGGGCGCACTGGCTTCTTAACTTCTAAAGTAGCATCATTCCTTGGGAATTATAGGTGAGGTTATTGGAAACAGAAACTCCAGGGAAGACACTAATCCCTTCTGGATAATGTCTGAAGAACTGAATCTCTGGGTTTTCCCAGTGGAAATGGGTCATAACTCTTCTCCAACTGCGGCCAATTCCCTAAGTGATTCGGGATCTACCACTTCAGAATAGAAAATGTTACAGTAGTCTAGATTGGGTCTCTGATGGTGTCCATTAATGAAAAGCAATTACCTTCTGGTCCAAAGAGGAAAAATACAATCTAACTCTTTCCTGAGCAGAACCTAACATTCCAAGCTAACCAGAACACAGGGACGAATCAAACTGTGGAAGTCAATCTTTTGGATAAGAGACTAGACTTCTGTGAGATGATTTCAGCTAAGGTCATGCTACGGGAGGTATAGTAATACTTATCTCTTTAGTGAGATAATGTAGTTTGTTTATTTTTTTTCCAGAAAGCATACTCCAGGTGTAGCTTTGCTGTTGGCTTCTGCTGTACCCTGTTAGTCTGTCTGCCTTTCTGATTGCTGACTCAGTTCTTCCTCAAAAGAATGTAGCTTTTTACATTTATTCTTTTCTATCACTTATTATCACTTGGTCCTCAGATGCTGGCCAGAGTCACATATACTTTCTTTGTTATTTTGTTGTTTGGGCAGTTTACTCTTTCTCTGAAGTTCCATCCCTTTTTTCTTTTTCTTCTTTTTTTTTTTTTCCTTTTTTTCCTTTTGTTTTTTGTTGTTGTCCTGTGTCTGTTTGCTGAACTATGTCTAACTCAAAAAGTCCTTGGCTTCCTCTTTTCCAATCTCTCTCCTCCAGGCAGCTGCCAAGGTTTGCTGTTTGTTTGATCTATGGTTCTTTTTCTAAACGCTATTAAAACTGTCCTTGAAATTCCTTCTGACTAAATTTTCAAATTACTTTACAAATTAGATTAAAAACTCTTGAAGAGGATGCCAGTTTTCCAAATAGCATGTGTTACTTTGGATAGAGCTCCACAGAGTTTTCAGTAGCAATGATAAGCAGGGTATGTCTATGCTGTGCATCTACCTATGGTATGCTTTCCTGTGGAGGAAAATGAATGCAGTAAATTCTCCTAGGAATTATTTCATTCTTAGAAATAGCTGTGCTTTGTTTGTTTGTTTGTTTTCTTCTCAACTGTACTGCTTTATGTCAGTATTTCCTCACTTCTGCCACTTTCCCTGGTGCTTTTTAAATTAGATAAGAGAAGAAAAAAGATATGTTCTTTCATAGTGTTATTTATACTTACGTAACTACCTCTGCCAATAAATCCAGTTATATATTCAAAAAGAAAGACAGAGAAGGAAGAAGTGAGGGGGGAGAAAGGAAGGAATTAAGAGTGAAGTGAGAGAGGGAGACAGTGATGAAGGTGAGGAAGGAAGAGAGGGAGAAAGGGAGGAAGGTAAAAATCCATTTTGGAGTACATTTCAACTGGATACATGAAAAAATGAGATGATTACTATTTACAAGACTCATTCCTCTGAGAAGCAGAAAGTATCAAGTAAAAACAATGATACTGTATTAGTTGTATTCTTCATTGCTGAAAAAGATATGAAAAGAACTACCTAAAGAAGAAGAATTTTTCTCAGCTAATGGTTTCAACAGTTTCCATACACTGTACATCGGAAGGAATGAAGTACATCTGCTCACATCGTGATATCTAGGAATCAGAATGAAGGCAAGCTTCCACACTAGCTTTCTGGGCTTTTTGTCTGTGGACTGATGCTGTCCGTGATCATGATACCTTTCTCATCTTACTCATCTTTCCTGTAATAATCACCTTACAGACCCACATATGTATGTGTTTTGCTGATTTCTTAGGAACCTCTCAGTTAAATCAGTTCATCATCTCTATTAACCACCACTGATACCCTGTTACCTGGTACATAAAATTTACAGTACCTTGCAAATATGTGGCATAAAATAGTTTTTAATGATAAGTGATGAGAGATGTACCTTCATCATAATTCCTAATTTTCCTTTGTATTTAATTGTTAACATGATTTATTATGTCTTATTTTAATACTTTGATCTCCCAGTGTAAATATTGTTCTCAGTTTGTCTGGAAAGAACACATAGTATCATCAGACTAAAAATGTATTTACAGAAAATATATATTCATGGATAAAATTATTTTTGCTCAAATACAAAATATATTGTCCTACTGATCAACATTTTAAGTATTAATCACACTGAAATGTTATCAGCATTATTTGAACATACAGTCTCTCTACTCTGTTACGACAGAAAAAAATGTTTATAAAATTTTCAGGGTGAGAGAATTGACTCAGCAGTTAAGAGCATATACTGTTCCATGCCGCCTGAAATTCCAGCTCCAGAGTTTCCAATGTCATATTCCAGCATCTGTGAACAGTTGTACTCATACACATAAACAGACACACATACATACACATAATTAAAAATAAAATCAATATTTTAAATAGAAATTATATTAATTGTTATGCCTTTATAATCAAGAGTTGTTATCTGTCAACGTCACTATCTGCACACTTCTGTGTGTATTCACATTTTATGTGGTTTGTTAAGAACTATGTGGATTTTTACATATTGACATGACTTCGATTATATTTTTACTTGAATAGGAATTTCTTCACATATATCTTGCAAAGCACACAAACAAATTCAATACAAAGTAAATCATTAAGGCCTTTTGGCACCATTATTCAACAAATTCACTGATAAAAATCATAAGTGAACAATGAATAAACAAGGCAATTGAGAGAGTATCTTTAGGGAACTATATTTAGAGTTCATATTTAACAAGCCATCTCACTCAAGAGCAGTAAAAAAAGAACCAAGCATCATGAGCCTAGTAAATTAGTAATGAAAAAATGTGAGAAAAAAAAAAGACTAATGGATCCAAAGAATATCATAGATCATGACATGTTATTTCCAGACTGTTAACCATGACTGTAATGAACAATTGCAGGTGCTTAAAATTCCCACGACTTCATAAAGCATTAATTAGACAATGAATGTCAAAAGAAAATCATGAACAGAGCTTCTCGAATGGAAAGTGCATGACCACCTGTATCAGTATCCCTCCCCTCAGAAGAATGGTAAAAATGTCAATTACCAGAGACTTATGAATTAGAATACTAAATACAGTTGTCTCAAATTCTAACTATATAAGTAACACCCAAATTATTCTGTCATATTGCCATTTCAATGCATTGAATTAAAGAAGTGAGTACAGGAATAAAATTCCTTTCATCAGTTGTGATGGGTAATTTGAATATCACCTTTGCAGCTGAGCCGTGATCCTAGCCAGCTACACGACCAAATCCTGCCCTGAATATTTTTTCTGGATGTTTTTGGATGAAATTATCATTTAAATCAGTGTATTTGAATGAAGACAATTATATTTCAGAATGTGAATAGACCTTACTTGTAAGTGAAGGATTGAACCGGACTCTGCAAAACCACGGTCTTGTGGCTTGAATGTCAACATTGACCTACCTTGGTATTTACTGTAGCAGCACATGCTGAAGATCTGACATTTCCCATATTCCTTAATCATGGCAGCAATTCTTAAATTGGTTTAGTTTTTCATTGAAAATCTTCAAAGTGAACTGATTAACCTTTATATATTATTTAGTTATCTATTTAGGTTTTTCAAGACAGGGCCTTTCTGTGTAGCCCTGGAACTAACTCCATAGAGAGGGGTTGGCTTCAAACTCACAGAGATCTGCCTGTCTCTGCCTCCTGAGTGCTGTGATTAAAGGCGAGTGCCACCACCACCCAGCCTTTAACCTTTGTATTTTATATTTGTTTCAAATTCACTTTTGTTCTGCACATATGAGGATAGAACCATGAACCTACTCTCAGCTATAGGAGAAATTGAAATGCAATGCTGCCCATACCCAGAATTGACAGAGTACAGGAAAATCTTCGTTGTCTCAAATTTTGGAGTTAATTCTTCCTATCTTTCTTTTATCCTCTCTGTAAGTCATTTTGAGCCTGATTAACAAATAGGTTCAAATCAGTTTTGTAGATCATTATTATTGCAATAATCTTTCAAGTAAAATCTCTCCTTAATTCCTAAGTAGTTTTTAAATAATTAAATTGATTATTCAGTAATTTGAGGATGTATTCCATTCTGTGTTAACGCTGTCTACCTCGTAGTTATGGAATGGGTGCAGTTCAAATTCTGTAAGCAAAGAAAATGGGTCATGTCTTATAGTGGGTTACAAAATCCTCCATAGGACATAGTATCTGCAACGTGGATGCATCCTACTTTATAAATGAGGGAAGTATGACCTCACATGACAGATGTTGGAGGGAGAGCTAGAAACAGTTGCTCAATGTGGAAATAGACTATATGTCTAAAGAAGCTGATTAAAATTATCTTATGAAGCCAAATGTAATGTACTTCTTCTCACAATATATGAAAAGCCTGGCTTACTCAAACTGCATGTAGTACACAACAGTAGATTTTAGAGTTGAAACTTTAGTTTCTGCCAGAGAAAGATGTTTATTACACTCCTTCCAATTCATCATGTCTCTCTTATATATGTCACAGTTTAGAACGGCTCATAACTAAATTCAATTTTTTTATTAATTTACATTATTAATATTACAAGGGAAATGGGAATTGAATAGTTCAAAAGGGATGATATTTATAAGCATTCTTATAATGAGCATAGTAGTTCCACATAGAGATAATAAGTTCAATTATAGTTTAATCATCACTTTTGAATCATTCTTTCAATGTTGTTTTCACAACTTGGATTCATAAAACTAGATATGGTGTTTTGAGAGAATAAACATATATGAAGAATTATGTACACAGCAAGTGTGTATAAAATACGTGTCTAAATTTGAAATGTCACTTTGCTTCTTGCCATTTATGACCAAATCACCTGTGATCATTTCTCATATATCATAGAGAACAACGCAAGGTACTTTAGTGTGCTTTCACTCATAATTGTTTATTTTATTTAAAAAGAGACCAACCAGAACAAGGAAAATCTAGTGACTGAGAATGCAAAATACTTCTGACAGGTTTCTCAATTTTGGTTACTCCTCTTCCACCATCTTCTGGTGACTTTTGAGAATGCAACTCATGTCCTCAAAATGTTTTGGTTTTGGTTTTGGTTTTCCCAAGTTATGTTGACAATCTTATTGACAAAGTTTTATTTCTTTGTTTTTTATCTACTTAATTATAGCTATATAGATAGATAGATAGATAGATAGATAGATAGATAGATAGACAGATAGACAGATAGATAGATATAGATATAGATATAGATATAGATATAGATATACGTGTGTGTATGTGGATATACATATATATATGTGTGTGTCCATCTGTTAATATTTGTTTTGGAAATTGCATATACACTGCACTGTGTGGTTTTCTTTTCTGGCAATTGCATCAGTCTGCTATAAAAAGGTAATGAAAACTGAATAGCTTAACCCATGGCATCTACGTTTCCCACAGACCTTGAGTCTGGAATTCCAAAGTCAATGTCCTCCTGCAGCCTTCTGTATAGAAGGCTATCTCCAGGCCTGCAGCTGGCAGTCAGTCCTCCAGGTATGAATAAACCTGAAAAAGAAAAATACAGTCGTTCTTACTCTCTCTAACCCTCTTTTTTTATATTAGGAAAACACTGCAAAAGCCTCATTAATTGTTCATTATTTCCATAAAGGATCTATCTTGAAATAGTCATATCAGGGAGATTAGGTAGCTATGATCAAATTTTGAAGGGACATAGTTCAATCCATTACAGTAAGTGTGTGACATGATCCAAACATTATTTTAAAAAAAGAACAACCTTGCAATATGTGTCAGGTACTGTAAACCCTTTACTGCTTTATGTAGTTATTTTCTTGTCAATATGTATTAATCAGTATGGATCACTTTATACATTTTGCTCACAAATGTTTTCAACACATATTTCTAACATTAAGACTCCAGTAATGAGTCTCATCTCTTTTCATATTCAGTGATGTCAGGCTTTCTAATAAATAGACAAGACTTTACAATTAAGAGGTCATAAATGCCCATATTAATTCCAATCAATACCACAAGCACTGCCTGAAGGGCACAACACTGCTATTCATGTGGCTCATCTAAGTTACCTTGGAACCGCAGGTACAACGGAAAAGCCCTGATGTAGTGGATTAAAACCCTCAGTGAGGAGATCCTAACTCCGTTACTGTACTCTCTCCTCATGTAGAAATAAGGACACTCAAGAAGTTATGTCATTTTGCCAAGTTCCCTTTCTGTAGGTTTTTTTTTGTTTTTGTTTTTGTTTTTGTTTTTGTTTTTTTGTTTTTCGAGACAGGGTTTCTCTGTGTAGCTTTGCGCCTTTCCTGGAACTCACTTGGTAGCCTAGGCTGGCCTCGAACTCACAGAGATCCGCCTGGCTCTGCCTCCCGAGTGCTGGGATTAAAGGCGTGTGCCACCACCGCCCGGCCCCTTTCTGTAGCTTTAGTCAAATTTCATTTTTAGAAACTTTAAAGGGCTTTAAGTGAAATTTATAACTGTAAAATACATGCCTTAATAGTTTATATGCTATTTGGATTAAATTAATACTAAAGTATGACTGTAAAACATACATTGTTCCATTGATCATCTGCGAGTAAGACTGTAAACAATTTTGCTCCTATTAACTTTTTTATTTATTTTTATCTTCACTATAAGCTATTTATGAACTGTAGAAAATTATTTTCAAAATATATGAAATGTTCATTTTGTATTTGATGTGGTGTTACCTCCTTTCCATATTCATATGCTGAATCTCTACCTTTTGACTAGTGATATATAAGATGGGAGTTGTTATGAGGCTGCTTAATTTAAGTTTGACCTGAAATATGAAGCCCTGTTGCAACAGCCAGTGTTCTTTTAAGGACAGGGACAAAAGAATAAAAAATGTTCCTCTCCGCCATATGGGGAAACCACAGGAAGTCTGTAAGTCTGGAAGAGGGCTCACTCCACAACCTTATCATGTGGACAGGATCATATTGAATATATGGACTCAGAGCTAGAAAAAAAGTATTTCTGTTTTGTAAACAACTCAGCCTCTGGCATTTTATTATAGTCATCTGTGCTAATCAATACAGCCTTATACCTTTAAAAAAATCACACAGTTCTTAATTATATGCCCCCCACACATACACAAAGCACACCAATAATATTACTAAACTATTAATATTCAAGAAGAATTTTACTTGTAGAAATACATAATTTTCTAAGCTCTTTAGACTCAGGAAACCTAAAAATATCACTGAATGCCTTTTAATTTTTCGAAAAATTCCAATGATAATTTATGGTAATTGTTGCTGCTTTATCTGAAGTTGACACAAAAGGTTAGGCTTTGGAGACAGTGTCACATTTGCCTGACATGCTTCTAGGATTACTTTGTCTCCTAAAGGATGTGAGCCTCATTCCGGAGGCTGACACTCTCTGAGGCTGACATTTCTGGGCCTGATATCAGTTCAACCTAATTCTGACCCTGAGAATAGAGACAGCTTTTCTACAAGTTGGTATGGCCTTGTGCTGGTTTCTTCCTTTCATTCACGTGGTAACCCCTCTTCTGAGTTACACAGTTAGTATTGATTTGGCAATCAGTATATATTCTGAAACATTATGATCCCCTTTATGCACCCTCTAGTCAAGATAATTTATTATTTAGGTACAACGTCACTATACCAACAATTTGAATTTTCTTTATTGTCCCTATTCTATGTATACCAACTAACTACATAAACAAAAACATCTACCTTGAGGAACTTTATACATGGCTCACAATGACTAAATTCAAGCCTATAAATCCATGCTGCTTGAATTAACATGATGGATACATAGCACTGACCAAAATGTTGTAACAGATTCATGGACCTGAAATATCTTTGAAATGAACTGATTCAAATATATTCATTTTCCACACTTAGGAAATATAAAGTAATATAATAAAATTTACATGAGGATTCTATTAGAGTCCTATTGTATAAAAGTATAGGCTAGATGTGCAAAATACGTCTAACTAAGTTGGAGCCAAAGCAATTTGTCTACTTCTTTTTGAAGGCTGAGGAGAAACGCAGTCTACTAGATTTTACATATTCTAGAGGATTGCACATGATCATGGGTCCAAGATCTGGTGCATTCTTTGCAGTAAGATATGTTCCAAAACAAAAAACTATGGAGATGACCTTTCTGTCACTGCTTTTATGAAAGACAGCTGAAGTCAATTTCAGTATTGTTAGGACTCACTTGAATAATAAGTAGCCACTTCACCTCAAATCATGTAGCTTATTCCAACTTGTGAATACATTTTGTCATATAAGATTAAACATAGTTCTTAAAGATATGGCTGCCTTTGGCAGGGGTGGGGAACGTTATCCATTATGTCAAAAGAAATACGTGAAAAATTCTGAAAAATGTGAATATTTTACTTCTATCCAGAAAACATTTCTATTGCAGCCCTTGGAAGATAATTTATTTTCCTAGATGTCATCCTACATCCAGTAGTCTGTCTATAAAACAGTCTTTACAATTTCAGCATACTTCACTTTTTTCATGTATCCTTGCTTTTATCTTAGCTTCATACTGTAACTTCAACTCTCCTATGCACAAACACATTTAATCATCTGATGGTTAATGGATACTGCAATGGATTGAGTGAGAAATGTCTCCCTCAGGTTCACGTATTCAAATATTTGGTTTCTCACTCTTGCCTCTGTTTTGGAAAAGTATTGAACTTTTAGGCAGTGGATCTTGCTGAAGAAAATAACACAGAAGAAGGCAAAGCAATCCATGAGAGTTTATAGCTTTAAACCACTTCCTGTATGATGACATGAGATCATCGACTTTCTTTCTCCTATTACCATGCTTCCCTCACTATTATGGACTCTTCTTCCAGAGACATAAGCCAAAATAAAGCTTTTGTCCCATAAGTTGCTTTTGGTCATGTTTTTTAATCACAGCATAAAAAAAAAAAAAACTAACAATAGAAACATTGTTATTATCAGAGTGGGGTTGTTGCAGCAAATTACCTGGGTATGTTTTGTTGTTGTTTGCTTACCTTTGTTTGTTTTTGAGAAATGTGGAAGACTTTGGAACTTTTAACTAGAAAAGTAGTTGAAGGCTATTATTAACCTTAATGAGCTATTCTATTAAGAGACTGGTAAACAGTAATTCTCGGAGTATTACCAATTTTAAGTCCCAGCTCTGCCTCCCAAGGTTTCAAAGGAAAACAAGGATTCATTAGTCAGTGGGCTAGAAATCGTTCATATGATATTTGGGCAAATAATCCCATGTCCTGAAATTTTCTTTGAGGGTGAATTTAAAAGTAATAGAATAATTTCTTTGGCAGAGGAAATGTTAAGTGCCTAGAGACCAGTCCTCATCAGGTCAGAGAAAATGAAGAGAAGGTTTGGAGTCAATGAAATTACTGGACAGATGCACAGACACACGCAGTAACTTTATCTGAGCAGACAAAACTTAATTCTTCATTTTATTATTCCCTTTCTGCTGCTTGTTCTTTCTCTGTTCTGTTCTTCTACCCAGTTGTTCCCCTCCTCCTTCTCCTCCTTCTCCTCTTCTTCCTACTCCTCCTCTTCCTTCTTCTTCTTCCCTGATGTGTTCCTTCTATATCTTTCCTGATCTTTTTCTTCTTCCTCTTTCCTGATGTTTTTCTTCTACCTCTCTTATTTTTCTCTTATCCCTTTGATAGGTCCCAAGACAAAAGCTCTATGTAAGAAAAGATTACCTCACAACCACAGGCTACATATTTTCCAAAAGTAAATTATAATTGTTACACCAGGAGAAATTACATTATGATCACGTTATATGTATTACTGAGAAGCCCACAAGAAGTTAAACATTTTCCTTCGTATTTATTTTTTCCCACCATAACATCTGCACCCCAAAGCAATGATTCTTTTATAATTGATTAACAAAGTTTTAAGCAAGCCAAGTATATTTCATCCAGTTCCTTTTGTACTGGCAGGCTGCTGTTTGCGGTTACAAAGAAAGGATCAATAATTCTATTATTTATCTCAAAAGGTAATCATAAAAAATCTTAAGAGTCACAAATCTAAACTTTTATATATAAAAAACTATCTGTCATTTCTATTTTAACTCCTCAGAGTGCACATCCTCTCATCAACTTTTTTTTTTGTTAAATCATACTAGGAAATCAAAAGCAAAAATGGGTCCAAGAAATTGATCACCATCTTCTGTTACTAACACATCTTCAAAAAGAAAAGCACATCAGCTAATAATAACTGGGCTGCCTTTGTCCTTGTTCCCTGACCTCAATGAGTCCCCCTGTGTAACTATTAAAAGCATGCCTTTCTAAACCTTAAATTGTTCCCCAAGACTTTCTACCTCAAAGCCATAAACAACAATATCTTAGCCTGAATTTACTAAGGATCTCCATCTCTAAATTCTCTCTAAAGTTGGTAGTTGAATCATTCAATCATTCTGGCTTCAGCAGCAATGCTTGGAAAAAGTCAATCAGTATTATTGTTGTACACACCAGTGACACTGCCCAGTGAGGAGCTCCAAACCCCCTTAGAATTTTTTTACAATTCAAAGATGATGGAATACACTATGACGTCAAGAGCAATAGGCAGAGCTGTGCTCAGTGATAGCATTAGGTCCTCAGGGAACTTGGTGCTCTGCCTCTCCAAGGCTCATTCACTGTGATTATACTAACCAATGAGCCATTTTCCATGAGTTCCAAATCTGCTTCCTGTTTCTCTTGCATGGCCCCCAACAGTTTCAACAACATTACATTGAGTTTGTACTAGCCTTTTAATGATTATTTTTAGACTTTAATTTTCACAAAAGTAAAAGTGGGGTAAAAATAAATGCAAAATGTAGAGTTTTGTGAGGGAGCTTAATGTCACAGCCATGGTATATGCTGAGAGACTGATATTTAAAGATATCAGTACCAACAAAGAGAGGACAATGCTACATTGTAAAGATAGGACTCCAATTTCTGAAATAGAACCTAAAGGATTGCTTGATCCTAGAAAGTATTTTTTTTCAATTTATATCACTTTACAAAGGCTGCTATTGGCAATGGCAGTTTTGTGTACACAATATTGAGAATACTATAAAAATTAGATGTGTGGGGATTTTTCTTCTGCAATTTCAGAGAAGCTGAAGCCATACAATGTATGGCAGGACTGGGGTCCCTGGAAGGCTGATACAGTACATGTATGAAGCTATGAAGGTGTAGCCTTGACTGCAATGGAGAATCTAGAATTTTAGACATGCTAAAGCCATGAAACATTGTATACAAGGAATGGAATTAGCAAAAGAGATAGATGTATGTTGCAGGTAGCAAAGCTTTATGGGAAGAGATTCCTACACCATGTGAATATAAAACATCAGAAACTGGATATGGAGCTATAAGACTTGATGTTTGGCCTACTAGATTTCAGTCTTGTTTTGATATTTCTTCACTATGCCTCATTGCTCCATATTGGAATGAGAATGTATAGTCTTTGACATTGAATATTGGAAACATGTAATTGGTGTTTTATTTTCTAGATGTCACAATTGAGATATTATCTGGAGACTCAGAAGACACTTTGTACTTTTGAACACTGTCAAGACCATTAAAAACTATGCAAACTTTTGAAGTTGTGCAAAATGGTTGCTGTGGTATGAAATAGAAAGGATTAATGATTTGGAGCATTGCTGGAGAAAGTAGTCGCCAAGGGGCAGTCTTTCAGAGTTTGCACCCTTGCCCCGCTTCCAGTTTGCCTCTCAATGTTTTGTGAGATGAAATGTGATCAGCCAGCTTTTCTTGGAGCTCATTGCTGCCATACCTTCTTCACCATTCCAGAAGGTCCCTTTGTAGTCCTAAATCAATGTAAGCTCCTACATCCAGAAGCTGCTTATGGTCATGGTATTTTACCACAGTAACAGAAAAGCAACTAATACATTGCCCTTCAGTTTTAAAAGATCTGCAAAACACAGAAACCTGTTTACCCACTCAATGTCTCACAGGTCTTGTTAAAGCAAGCACACTTTGTGGTTTTGTTAGAAGCTTTCCATATATATATATATTATGTTATATTAATAACAGATATTAGCAAGGCAGTTACCATTGTTATGTCATTTTTGTCATCTTGGTTCATGTACACATGAGGATACACACACTGTGTTGTTGCTTCCAGATTCTGCCATTCTTCAAGTGGCACATAAGCATTTCAGACTGTACTGTTCTTACTAGAACAACACATATCTTTGTTATCATCCCCAGCAGTCAATAACTGTTGGCTCTTAAGCACAAAGTAATGTCACATTCTATTTAATGTGTTCCCATAAAAAGCTTATCACCAGCATCTCCTGGCACACTCTTGTCATATACAATCTCCACCATCACTTCCCCTCTATTGTCACTTGGGTTCATTGAGTGTGTTCTGAGTTGACTATCAAACTTTTACACTCCTTTTCTATGGATCACTTAAGTGGGTGGTCAGAAAATTGCATACACACTCACTCGTACACATATACAAATACAAGCTTAAAACACTGAAGTCTCTTTAAACATAACAGAAGAGTGATGCAAAGGCCTATGTAATGTTAAGGGATTGAAGTTGAACCTTAAAATAAGTGTGTAGGTATAAACAGGTAGGGGCAATGTGAAAACCGTCAGTATGGACTGCCATCATACGCTCAGTCTAAAGGTTCTTCCTGAATGTCTGGGTGGTTAACAAAACTGTCCTCCAGAGAGAAGTGTGTTTTTTTACCAAAATACTTTTCCCGTAATAAGCCTGAATTATCAGTGTATTTCATGCATTATTTTGTGAAATTAAAGTTAAGAATCCCTTTGTTTCCTCCCTTCCAAGCACAGAGTCTGTGCTATAGGGAAAGTCATTTTGTCAAAGGCATTGATCTCAATGTTTATGGTTCAGTTTAGTTATATACTTGACATGAGAAGGGAGAACTTTATAGACTCAATCATCTCCTTATGGTATGCATTTAGGAAAGGACAACAAAGCTCCTCTTCTTGTTTTAATGTCTCTGGGCTTGTGTGTCTTAATGGTGGCCAAGAAGCTGTTCATTTCCTGAAACTGCAGATGTAGTGCAGTCAGTTAATGGAGATAAAATTTAACAAGAGAATTCTGAAAGGATAGATTTGGGATCTGTAACAACATCTTACAACATGATAGAGGAAGGGCAAATATCAAGAAACAGTCAAAATTTGAATTCCTGTTTATTTTCTTCTGTAGCAGTGAAAAGGTAGCAAGAAAATTTAATCATTAATTTCAGTGTCATCTTTACTGACTGAAGGGAATCTATGGGTATGTGGTAATAGTATTGCTTAGATAGGCTGGCATCTGAATCAGTGGAGTGAATAAGAAATATTTTCCTTTATCCAATGAGGGTAGGCACCGTCCTACTAGTTGAGCATGTAGAGTATATAGAGAGTACAAAATGCAGAGAGGAGAATCTATGCTACCTTCTCTAAAGCTAGACAATGTTGTTTACTTCTTTCAGTAATCCTCAGGATTTCCAGACTTTGCTATTTCAATGGTTCTCATATTGCTCAGACTTCTAGACTCAGAATTGTACCACCATCTTCCCTTATTCTGATGATCATAGGCTGAACAGGGCTCCAGGATCTGTATCTGTTGTTTTTCCCCTCAGAGACAGCCTATCATAGGATATTTCAGACTCCACTGCCACATTAGCAAGTTCACTTAACTGTGCATATATATGTGTGAATGTGTGTGTGTGTGTATAAAAATCTATGCCTGCATATATCAATGGCATACACATATAAAAATATTTCTAATTATCAATTTTAATCTATCCATGTATTCATTTTGAGAACCACTAGGTTTTGGCTCTCTGAAGAACCCTGATAAATACAGGAAAATTTAGGGTGGCCAATGTTTTATGTGGATTGCATTTGATCATTAGCTTTACTTGCGAGGCCACTTCTCAAGGGGTGAGGACATACCTTAAATCAATATATAGTAAATAACACATATTTGAAAGAAAATCAGGATTTGGTGTATATGAATAGCTGGTATTTTTTCTCAATGTAATAGAAATACTTAATTACTAAGAAGTTTAAATAAATATACATAAATATATATGAAAAGAGTTTGAATGGAATTCCCCTATAATGGAATAATGCCTCTTTTAGAGAACATAAGCAGTTAAATATTGACTCAGTGCCAGGTATGAGATGTTGATGAGTAAGGTCCCATAGACACCCTCAAATATTGCAAGGTATTATCACTTTTCTTTATTGTTGAAAACCTGCAATTTTAAGTTACAGAACATTGAGAAATCAAGCTAGTACAAACTGTAAGGTTTATGCCTTATGGCTAGCTTTCACAGTTATGGAATATTCTATGCATGTTACTTAGGGAGAGGGTAGTCTTCAAAAATTTTAAATAGCTTTGAAACTTGCAAGCTACAATTATGCATGGCCTATGAATATATTTCCACTAATGCATCAGAAACATATGTTTATGAGTAACCACCCACTTTCTGATATTTAAAGCTGGTTCCACAACAGGAAACTCATGCTTAGTTTTGTTAAGTGGGCCAAGAACACATATCTGACTAGGTCAAAGGCCCTATGGGAGAACCTAATGTTATTCTTCAGCTAAATGAACACAGCAATAAACTTCCTCCTAAATTTTTATGTTTATATCCATAGATAAGTAGTATATTGCTTAAGCCTCATCAAAGAAAGTATTTTTGGCATGCATATTGTGACTAATACATAGATTTATACCTGGATAACATGCAGAGAATAATGGTCTATGGAAGGTTCAACTTTACTTAGAACATCTATATCATATTCCCTAATACAAAGACTTTGGAATCAACAGAAGGAGTGGAGAATAAAGACTGTAAAAACCAGAAGCAGTAGTTATCTGAAGAAAACTAGTATTTGTTGGACATGATGATGTAGCACAAATCTTAAAAGGTCTTATTAATAAAAACAAACATGGAGCCAGGTATTGGGGTGAATGCTAGAAGATCAGAGAAGCAGAACAAGCCACAGCCACCTCACCTTGCCAGTTCCTCAGCTAATCTTGTTTCCTCAAACTGGAAGCCTCTGAGTCCTCATCCGAATGAATCTCAGTTGAACTGCTGCTAAAAGCCTAAAAGCTTCACCAGGCTCTAGTTCCTGATCCTCATGCCTTATATACCTTTCTGCTTCCTGACATCACTTCCTGGGATTAAAGGCATATGTCACCATGCCTGGCTGTTTCTAGTGTGGCTTTGAACTCACAGAGATCTGGATGAATCTCTGCCTCCAGAATACTAGGATTAAAGGTGTGTGTGCTGCTATTTTCTGGCCTCTATATCTGTCTAGTGGCTGTTCTGTTCTCTGACCCCAGATAATTTTATTAGGGTGCACAATATATTGGGGAATACAATATATCATCACATGATGAGGCAATTTACATGTGTACTCACAACACCTATTACTGCATGAACAGTTTTTGCAAGACTTCCATAATACCAGCAGGAATGAAAGTAGAAATTCTGAAGTCCCCCCCCCTCACTGAGAAATTATTGGCAACTAATATCTGGTAGAATGAGGGGAGAGTGTGTTTTAATCAGGACAATACAAATGTTCCAGTAGATTATCATATATATATATATATATATATATATATATATATATATATATATATATATGAGAATATAATCATCATTATGTGCCATCAGTGGATTTTTCAAAGAACACTTAAATTTTGGAGGGGAAAATGGTGTGTGGGAAATAGGAAAATAATTGCAGAGGAAAGAATGGGGACATAAAGTTGATCAAAAATACATTTTATGCATGCATGAAATACTCCAACAATAAAAATTATAAATATGCAGTCAAATGAATATAATCCAAAGTGGATGGAGCCAGTGTATTTTAGTTCTTTTAGAAGTTCCAAGAACTGAATGGGAACACTTGTCACCTGCCTGATGTTCAAACAACATCTACATTAATCTGCATAATATCCATATGTGACAAATTTAGAGAGCCCCAACCAAATACATCAGTGAGAAAAGTTTACATAAATTATGTAGGAAAATAGTCCTGCCATCTCTTCCAGACAAGGACTGACTGATACGCAGACATCATCCTCTTGCTTAGACCTTTAGCTCCACACCCAAGACAAATTACAGAGATGAGAAGTAGAAAAAAATCCCAACTATTTAATTAAAGGAATAATATAAGATAATATTGCACCCTTGTATCACTTCCTCCTTCTTTTTCTTCCCTCCATCTCCTCTCATCCCCTCCTCTCGTTTACAAATTCTTGGCCTTTGTCTGGTCTGTTTAGTGTTGGACACTCAACCTATGGCAATTCCTAAATCTGGTGGTGAAGTTCCCGTGGTGGCCAGTTAGATGGACAGTATTCAGATATGTCATCCAAATGCATGAGTACAATTGTGTTTAAAGAAACTCACATGAAATGATCATGTTTTCTTCACCTAAGCACACAATAGGCATCTGAATTGCATTTCATTTTAGAATGAACAATGTAAAAGAGAACACAAACATAACTGGCTATGTGATTTGAAATCTCAAAAACTGCCTATACATATAGATTATTAGTTTCTTATATAGTAATACGATGTGGAGTTTGCAATGTGGAATTACATTTGTGGGGAAAGCCTGTGAATGCCAACAGGAAACAACATTGGAATTCTTAATTTCCTATATCATGGTACTATACCATGAAAAGATCTCCACATGAAAATTCAAACTCACAAGCACAAACATGATAAACTTAGACAATTCATTGTGATAACAATCTTTCAACATTTTTATTTTTTTTTAACGTTTGTAACATTCTGTGTGCATATGTGAATGTGTGGTACCTGAGTGCAGATGTCTGGAGAGGTGGGCAGAAGAGGAAATCAAATACCCTATAACGGGAGTTACAGGCAATATGAGGTAACATTGGCTCTGTGACCTGAACTCAGGTTCTCCAGCAGAGTGGGAAGCACTCTGAACCACTGAACCCCTGATATCAATTGTAGTGTTCATGTTTCTGTAGCTGTCTTCATGGAGTCTCTAGTTCTGAACCTATGTAAACTGAACTCCTGCGCTTCCCTTTTGATTTCCTATGTATTATTTTTGTTTTCTTATAATAAATAAATAAAACTCCAGTGTTTAGGTTCTACTAATTTTGATTCTAGTTTATAAATTTGATTTATAAACTATTTGACTGTAGTTTATAAAATACATTATTTTGTATTTTATAAACTATATTAGGGCATTAATTTTTGTTATTTTCTTAGGAGTGAAACAGACAAAGAACATAAATAATCAATATATACTTTGAGAAATCAGGTTTTATATGTTGAACCTGAGTTCTGTAACTAAACAGTTTTCAATTTGAATCAATGTTTTTATCTCCCCTTGCTCAGCAAGAATTCCTGGTCAAGCCTTATTATCATGTAAACTTTTAGGGTAGCTAACATAGTATCTCCCAAACTATAATTTTATAGCTGTAATAATTTACTCTGTGCTTTCTGAAAAGTCTGTTAAAATTGTATCTGTAAGATGCGTCTGTGCATTTACTGTGCTTCCATACCAGTCTCTGCCAGCATTGTCTAGCATTCTCATTTTGCTGTGCCAACATGAAGGGTTAAATTCTAAAATGTTTAGCCACTAGAGTTATAGAATTCAGCTATGTCTTTATTATTATGTCTTCATTATATAAGTATGCAGCCAGAGGCCGAGTTTTGGTCGAAGTACATTTTCCCTCTGTTTGTTATGGCTCAAGGGTTAATTACCAATACGCACTGTAATGCAGACATGAGTTCCTTTCTGATATTTACTGACTCTAACTGTAACCTTGTTCTGTGTTATAATCTGATTTCGGCTGCTCGTTTCCCTGACCTGCTTTAACCAGCTTTATGCTGTGCCTTGCTGCTTGCCCTCTCTCTTACCACTAGATGGTACTCATATATTTTTTTGTGTATTTCAAGCATACAATTTTGTTGTTTTAATAAACAGAATTCAAGGATTTCAGAAATATAAATGTTTCTAAATACCTGCTCTGGTTATTTTAAATGGATTCTATCAAATTTAATGACTACTGTTTGTGTATCATGTGAAAATCAAACAGTAAATGCTGTTTAGTTTTTGTGTGGGTTTCTTGTCATTGATTTGTACTGAACATCCTAGAAGATCAGGTCTCAGAACAAGAACTACAGCTATTGCACACTAAATGTAATAATTATCACATATTTGGCTTTGATGTAACTCATATTTCCTTTGCATTTTTTCTCAATTAGTTGTATTCAGCTGACTTCATTTTCACATATCTAGTCTATAATCCTCCTGAATGTTGGATTTTTGTATATGATAAAGCTGTTGTGGATTACTGTATTCTTTGTATTCTAAATGTGTCTTTATTAAATAAACAAATGAAGTACTTATTACTTTAAATTTCCTTTTACATATGAAAAAATAAAAATGACAGAAGTCAAGAAACCTCCTCTTTACCATGTACCTCAAAATTTCTTTAGATAGGAGACTGGTTATCAAACTCTTTTTTATTATCTATTTAGTGTGCATTCATATGACAGTAGTAATTGGTTCTATAAATCTCTCCACATCTCAAAGTGAATGTGAAACATTATAGTCTTTCAGGGGTTAATAATAATTTTAAAATACTAGTTGTTACATTACTTTTCTGGTTCTACTAATTTCTTTTCTGTTACTTTGATAGAATACTCTGACCAAAGGCAACTTAAGTGAGAAAGGATTTATTTTGGTTTCCAGTCCACAGAGAACACAGTCCGTCATGACACAGAAGTGTGAGTCCAGCCTAGCAGTCAGGAAGTAGAGTGACTGAACATTGAGTGCTTGGTTAATTAAATGAGTAGCATGAATCTTAAAGGGTCTTATTAATAAAAACAAACCCAGGGCCAGGTATTGGGGTGAACGCGGGAAGATCAGAGAAGCAGAACAAGCCACAGCCAACCTCACCTTGCCAATTCCTCAGCGGATCCTGTTTCCTCAGACAGGAAGCCTCTGAGTCCTCATCCAGAATGAATCTCAGCTGAACTGTTGCTCAAAAGCCTAAAAGCTTAACCAGCTCTAGTTCCTGGTTTTCACATCTTATATGTCTTTATGCTTTCTGCCATCATTTCCTGGGATTAAAGCCATGTGTCACCATTGCCTGGCTGTTTCCAGTGTGGCTTTGAACTTACAGAGATCTGGATGGATATCTGCCTTTGGAATGCAAGGATTAAAGGTGTGTATGCCACCATTTCCTGGCCTCTGTATCTAGTGGCTGTTCTGTTCTCTGACCCCAGATAAGTTTATTAGGGTGCACAGTATTTTGGGGAACACATTATCACCATTCAGACAACTCAGAATGGGCAATACCATTTCATGGGCTGGACGCTGGAGAATGTAAAAAGGAGAGATCCAATTAAGAACTAGTGTGCGTGCATAACCTCATTGCTCTCCATGGTTAACCATGGATATATTGTGACTACATGCTTAAAGTTCCTAGGTACTTGAATTGCCTCCAGTGATGGGCTATAACCTGAAACTGTGACCCAAATAAAGCCTTTCTCCACTGAGTTACTTTTATTCGTGTTGAATTTTATCCCAGCAATAGAAAAAAGAATTAAGATGATACTGAATGTTGATTTTCTCTGAGGCAACGTTCTGGAATTCTCTATAAGATGATAAGGGTCAAACACTGCCCTGGTGACATACAGACAGAGAAAAGACTCAAGGTTGGCAGATGTACTTTTCACTTAAATATTTAAAATATTGACTTCCCAATACTTCTCCTTCTCCCAAGCAAACATTTGGTAGATGCTTTCCCATAAATGCGAAGTGTTTGTGTTTGATAGTATTTTTAAATCTCTTATGTGTGTGACTTGTCAGATATGGGGTGCCCAGTAGTAAGAAACAACCATCACACCTTTCTTTGTCTATGTTTTCCAATCCCAACACTAGGCCAAACCCCACCCAATTATGAGGGAAAATGGAATCCCGTCTCTCTCCTGAATATTTCAAAGTTCTGGTTCTGGCAGACAAACTCAGAATCAGATTCTAGGTTACATCTCCCACAAGGGATGTCTGATTCATTGTATGCCTCTCTCTCTCTGTCTCCCTGTCCTTCCCCTCTCTGTGTCTCTCTGTCTCTGCCTATCTCTCTCTGTCTCTGTCTCTGTGTATGTGTGTGTGTATGTGTGTGTGTTGTGTTTGCATACCTTTGTATTTTATTGTTCAATAAAACATGGCTTCATGATGAGTCCTTGTTTTTTTCTCCCTTTTTATTTTGTTGTATCAGCTAAAAAATAGAACCCATTTCTGTAATCCTCAATGTGCCTCCATTAAGCATAATCTGGAAAATGAGGAGTAATATGAATTAATGTCTACATTTTTTTAGTAATTCCATTTCTTCTTTTCTATCATGGTCTTTACTGTATATACAGATAAACAAAATGTGCTTTTGTAAGAAAACGTAACTACTTAAGACATAAAGCCCTCTAGTAAAAGGCCTTGGTTCTTTTTGTCCTGTTCTACAGCTCTTGTTTCCTTCTTTTGTTTGTTTGTTTGGTTGGTCGGTTGGTTGTTTTTGGATTTGTTGTTGAGACAGTGTCTTGCTATGCAGCCCTGACTGGCATGGAGTTTGCTTCATAGAGTAGGCTAACTTTGAACACACAGATATCCACCTGCCTTTGCTTGTTGGTATTAAATGTGAGAAGTACCATGTGGTAGTTCTGTATATAGCTTTTGATAACAGCAGTCACTATGTACAACTTCTACTTGAAGATCAGGATCAATCATAGCATCCAGAAAATTAAATTGCTTTTTGCCTAATATTTCAGAAACATCTGGAGTCAAAACTCACTTAATGCAGGTTCAGTTTCCACTGTAACAGAATTATTGTGCCTCTGTGAAAGCATTTATCCCTTTGACATTATACCTCTTGGCCTGGAGAGTTCAGATCAAAGAACAGCAAACAACAGTTTTATCGGTGTTGTGTGAGATAAAAATAACTGGTGTTATTCTAATTCCCATTTTGTTTCCTACGAGAGAAAGTAAGCAGCATAAATTGAATGCTGACTGAGAGCAAGCAAAGTCTTCTAGAAAACTTTTCCTAGACCTGCAAACCATTGGCATCTGAACAATGGTGCAACAGAGATTTCAAATATTCAAAATTCAAGCTAGCAACTTCTCATTTTTAGCAGTATTAACCAGCTTGAGCTACTGTAACAAATAATCACAGACTAGGAAACTGAAGCAATGTGGAACGTATTTTACCACAGTTTAAGAATCTAGAAATTTCTGACTATGCTGATTTAAAAAATAACAACAAAAAACAAACCAAAACAAACAACCACCACAACAGAATACCTTAAGAGCTCTCTCTTAGGCTGAAGATAGCTGTAAACTAAGCTTTAAACTTAGAACATGCTGAGGGAATTCTCATATTTCTTTCACATAAGAACATAAAAACTCTGATTTCATTTATTTTATGACACTAACTTGTAGTGGGTAGCCATTCCAGCTTTGTTCTGGAAGTTCCAACCCCCATTGAGACTTCTGGCAACTGTCACGCCTACAAGGCGGGGCCAAGGGAGGCACCTGGGGACCCGAGATCCGGATCGGGGAACGCTCTCTTGGTTCCAGGACGCTGGATGGTGGAGGTAGACAGAGGAGAGCTCCAGAGAACACCGCTGGACTGTGATACACCTTCCCCAGACCCCGCGACCTACCTATCCCTTAATTTGTAAGTTACGCCATTAAATAAATCTCCTTTTAACTACGTGGAGTGGCCTAAATAATTTCACCAATACTAACCACATTGGATCAGGGCCCCATATTATATCTTTTAACTTCTTTAGTAGTTCATCTCCAATTACAGCAATATTGGAAGTTAAACAGAGGAAGTTAAGCTGTAGGCAACAACATCAATGAATACTGTGACCGCTGTCCAATTAATGCACTTCAGAATTAATATTGTTTAAAAGACCAAGATGACAATTGATACATTCTATAAATACATAGAAGGTAATGTGGGGGAGCATTAAATGCAGAAAGGCAAGTAAATGTGTATAATGAGTATATACCAAAATAAGAAGTAAATAAAATTGTATCATTTCCCTTATAGAAGCATTCTAATCCAGTCAACAAACTCCATGTAGTTGATCTTCCAAGGGATAATACAATGAACGCATGAGGGTCTGGTAAATCAAGTTCATTTAACATGGTACCTTTCAGTCTACAGTTCCGAAAATCAAGCAAATTCTGTTAGAACTAAGCTTTAAACCTAGAACATGCTGAGGTAATTCATAGCAAAACATTGGCCTGATCCAAGCTGAAATCTTTTCTAAAACTATGCCACACATTAGTTAAATATCCATTCTCACAAATAGTTTGCAAGTTTCTGTTTCTACAAATTAATACATATTTCTGTTGAAGTGAAGTACTATCTTAATGGGAGATACTTTGTGACTCACCTTTATTAACTAGCTGGGACTAATATAAACCCTAGGAGTACAAAGGAAATATGGCCAATTCCTAGAAGAATGAGCAGTATCTCACAGATAAAAGCCACAGAGGGATGGAGAGGATGCTTCCACTTCAGGAGAATTCATGTCAATGTATTCAAGGAGCCTAGCTTCAGCAGTTTTTCTGTATGCCCCAGGTTAACTTTCACTAGACTGCTTTTTTTTTCCAATCAATGATCTGATCATACAAAAGGTATGTATGATTCTGATTTGTATTTTTACTTAATGTACCTTATAATATAGACACTACTTGGGTTAGACTATAAGTGGGGTTATTTGCAACTGTAGTCCTGTGTCTATAAAAACTTAGTTTTCCTTCTGGGTAGAAATAGATGTGTTTTGATCATTTATAGATGCATTGGGAATGTGAATCTTTAGGCTTCTTCTTTTGTTTTTTTAACTTTTATTTTACACATTATATCCCTATTGCAGCTCCCATCTCTCCACCTCTCCTAGTCCCTCTTCCTACCTCCCTTCTCCCCATATCAACTATTCCTCCATTTCCCTTCAAAATAAGAGTTTCCCTCCCTTGGATATCCACTGAACATGGCATAACAAGATGCAATAAAACTGGGAACAAACCCCCATAGCAAGCCTGGGTGAGGCAACCATGTAGAAGGAAAAAGGTCGCAAGCAAAGGCAGAAGAGTCAGAGACACTCCCCACTCCATCTCTTAGGATTTCAACAATAAAACAAGCTTACAGTCATAGCGTATGTGCTGAGGACCTAAATCAGACCCATACAGCATCCGTGTTTATTGCCCTAGTCTCTGTGAGCCCCTATGAGCCCTGCTTAGTTGACTCTGTGGGCCATGTTCTTATGGTGTCCTAGACCCCTCTGGTTCCTACAGTCCTATGTCACCCTCTCCCATGGGTTTCCCCAAGCTCTACCTAATGTTTGACTATGGCTCTGCATCTGTTTCCATCAGTTGCTGGATGACACCCTTCTGATGACAATTGAGCTAGGCACCAATCTGTGAGTATAACAGAAGTATAGCAGAATATCATTAGGAATCATTTCACTGACTTTTTGTTGTTGTTTTGGTTTGGTTTTTTGCCAGTTGTGTTTGGTTTTGTCCTGGGTCTCTGGGCTGTTCAGCCTCTGTGTCCTGAACATCCAGGTAGTGTCAGGCATGAGCTCCCTCTTGTAGGCAGGACAGATGATAGGTCCAAGATTTTCTGGCTGGGTTGATTTCTCAGTTGACAGACTAAGTGACTTGCCTGGTTATAAAAGATGGCCAGATTAGGATCCATTTAACCCACTGGAGGAGAGTTCTCTAGGGTAACTGCAATAGATTCTAAGGAGTTTCCATTGTACAAGGTTTCTATATCACCTCTCTAAGTAGCCCCAACATCAGTACTCTCTTCCTCCATTCTTCCCACTCCCTGCCTGACCCCTCCTCTTTACATCTCCACATGCCCCCAGTCCACCCTCAAGATCTATTCTACAGCCGGGCAGTGGTGGTGTACGCCTTTAATCCCAGCACTCGGCGGGCAGAGGCAGGCGGATCTCTGTGAGTTTGAGGCCAGCCTGGGCTACAGAGTGAGTTCCAGAAAAGGTGCAAAGCTGCACAAAGAAACCCTCTCTCGAAAAAAACAAAAACAAACAAACAAAAACACAACAACAACAACAACAACAAAAAAGAATTAGGCCAGGTGATTGTGGATGGTGGCAATCCAGAATCTGCAACATATATTGATAGAGTGGAAATATAGGGAAGATACAGAAAAAAAACAGTATAGAGCATAACATCACTGGCTGTTGGAACCTAATGAAAGAGAGGGTCTAGTTATATTCAGGCATTCGTCTGATGGGATGAAGCCCTGGCCCTCAAGCAGGAAGATTGGCTGTATGTAAAGTCCACAGACTTAAATTTTATTCTCATCCAACAAATTTTTTCCAGAAATGTATCGAAAAACATCTGATCAAGTAACTGAGCACCTCATAAATTGACAGATAAACATAATCTTAACATATTGCCCTAACAGGTAACATAAACTCTTATACTTCTCCTATATGCCAAATATCTTCTTACTTCAGTAAATTTTATTTATTGTATCTAGCATATTTCTACAAGGGGTGGCTAATTTTAATTGTTATTAAACTATTATTTCCATTTTCCTTTTCTCCAAAGGAAGTGAAACAAAAAAAAATTATTTTATATAAATGCCATTATCACATAGATTATTCAGTTTTCATTTTAGGAACGATTTAATCTCAATGCTTAGAAAAAGAATATTTCTTCCCTAAGAAGAGTAGACCTATGCATTCAGCTGGATTCGGGAGACTGTATTTTTGTTATTTGTTTCTTTTCCCTCTAGGGCTCTGGCCCAAAGAAGCCCCTGCTCTGTGGGAGGTCGTACAGTTATTGGATGGAGCTCAAGAAGAACAAACACATTGTTGCTCTGCTTGAGAAAGAATTTTATTTGCTTCCAGTATGTTCCCCGATTCCATTGCTAAAAGACATTCACATGGATAAACTCAGAGTCAACAGGGCTGGATGTCTGCAGGGATTTGTGTACTTTCTACTCTGTAGGAAATTAGTGGAGTCACACAGCAAAAGGCAAGAAAGGACAGTAAAGTGTCCAGTGGGAAGGTTAATCCAATGTACAACTGAATCGCCATGAAAACACTTTACTCAGAAAACAGCATCAGAGTAGACACAGGCGGGTTCATGTAGCTGGAAGTTTTCCTGTGTCTCACCTGGTCCCACACCTGCTCGCACAAATAAACACACAGAGACTTATATTATTTACAAACTGTATGGCCTAATGGCTCAGGCTTCTCGCTAGGTAGCTCTTAGATCTTAAATTAACCCATTTCTATTAATCTATGTTTTGTGGCTGCCATCTCTCCAGACTTTGCCTTTCTCTTTCCCATCTCTCTCCTTTCCTGCCTGCCTCTAAGCTGCCTTGCATAAGCCAAAGCAGTTTACTTATTAACCAGTCAGAGCAACGCATACTCACAGGTACAGAAAGATATCCCACAGCAGATTCATTCTTAGAAATTCACACCTTGGACGCTAGGGAGATGGTTAAGAGCGTGTATGACTCTTTCAGATAACCCAAGTTCAGTTCTTTGTACCTTCATTGAGTAGCTCACAGTGGCTTAGAACTCCAGTTCCGGGGGATCTGCTGCTCTCTTACAACTATGCAGGTACTTATACTTTTATAGATAGACACACAAACACAATTGCTGTGGGATGTTCTGTATGTCAAATTGCTCTGATTGGTCAATAAATAAAACACTGATTGGTCAGTGGCCAGGCAGGAAGTATAGGCGGGACTAACAGAGAGGAGAAGAGAGAAAACAGGAAGGGGGGGGGGGAACGGACGACAGGACACCAGACAAGGACAGACAGACACACACACACACACACATACACACACACACACACACACACACACACACAACTGCCAGCCGTGCCATGACAAGCAGCATGTGAAGACACCAGTAAGCCATGAGCCACATTGGAAGGTATAGATTTATAGAAATGGATTAATTTAAGATGTAAGAACAGTTAGCAGAAGCCTGCCACAGCCATACAGTTTGTAAGCAATATAAGTCTCTGTTTACTTGGTTGGATCTGAGCGGCTATGGGACTGGCTGGTGACAGAGATTTGTTCTGACTGTAGACCAGGCAGGTAAACCCTAGCTACACACAATTTAAACATAAAACAAGACTTTAAAAATCTCACCCTGATTTCTCTGATACAAAGGATATTTTTCTATACCAGTTAATGTTGGAAGCATACCACCATAGTTAATGAAAACCAGTTTACACACGATGAAATATATCTAAGAAGGAATATAGGCATGAGTTGTAAAATTATGAAATGATATAAGATGTATCACCACTGAAAATTTGATTAACACTTTACTTATTTTAGTCTTTCTAGTGTTCCTGATTTTATGCTACCATATTTTCCATAAAATTCATCTAAAGCAAAAATTTCATTGTCTGTGTATAAAGATAAGAAAACTGATGTATGGAAAGTTTACCTAAGCATTACTGATTAATTAGAATTTTTTTAAAATGAGAATTCCATTTCAAGTATATGAGGCAAACTCTACAGTTGAAATGAAATACAGCATAAAAATTAAAAGATTCCATGTTGTTTCAAATATGATTGGATTACTATTTGAATATATAAATATCTACCAAAAATTAATACTATATTTGAATTATTATTATAAAACAGGATGAAAAGATGCATGCATAAAGGCTCTAATAACTTTTATGCACTTTTTTATGCACAGTTTATGAGGATGTGTTGTTCATAAGGATAAGATGTTGTACTGATGGATTCACAGTTTTAAATTTAGGTAATAGATAATTTATCCTAATCAAAATCCACAAGAGTTATTTTTAAAGACACCCCTATCATTCATCTCATCAGATTCTCTCAGGTATTCGTGTTGTGAATTCCTCTCTGCCATGTAAATTGATTAAGAGACAAAAACATCAGTCCTAAATGTGCTTTCCAGATTATCTTTAGGAAGACATTTTTGCATGTGTACTGATGAGAGTGTTTTCTTAAAGCTGCAGTTTTTCTTAGGAAGCTAAGAGCAGGATATTTAAACACTGACTTGAAAAAAGGATTTTGTGTGATGCATGCATTTAAGTTTGTTAAATTGCATAGACGGCGTACTCGAATTATATTTTTTTTCTGGAAATTGGAATATAATGGCCTAAATTCTTTGCAACTGCAATGAGAAAATGCTGAGGACTCAAGATAGTTTTTGACAAAAACACATTGAAATACAAAAACACTTTAGAATATTCCGTTGCAAAATCTTTACAAAGCTTGTCTGTCTTATCCAACGTATTTGTTGTCATTAGTCATAATCATATGAAGTAAATAGCTCTAAGTACAGCAGTTTTTGTTGTGCAGTACACAGTAGTACCCAGAAAATGACTCAAAAGACACAAAACTTTGGAGTTCACAGATCCAAACATAGCATAATATCCTCAAACTGATTGCTAAGAATGGGCTTCAAAAACAGGCTTTGAACAAGCAAATTATGTGTGGAAGTGGCCTGCTGACCCTACAAAGAAGAGTTTTTTCCTAAAGTTTTCAAGACTGCTTAAATATTCTTGCTGATGAATCAAACTTTCAGAGTTCTTACACATCCTATAGTTACTATCATACACGTTAAATTGATTTAGAAAACTCTGTAAAACATCTCCATATCGTATCTATTCGAAATGATGAAGCATTATAGCATTCCCATAAAGAAATAAAAGTGAGTTATTTTGATTGCAAATCATTAGACAAAGTTAACATGTGGAGAAAAATTGCATTAACTTTTATTACACTGACAAGTAAAATAAGTATCTGTAGAAGGCATTCAATTGAAACTAGTTAAGCATGCAAGGAGCGATTACACAGCATAGAGCCAAATTTTCTATTCAGTTATGTTCCAGGAACCAGCTTACTTGTTAAAACACAGCAACGACACTATCAGGATTAAATTCTGAGTGTCCTTGCTTCTGGTGAAGCAGGACAAGCAGAAATCTAGGAAGAAATAATACTGAATAGCCCAAACACACACACACACACACACACACACACACACACACACACACACACACACACACACATATATATACACACACATACATACACATACATATGTATGTATGTACTCAAAATGAATATATAGTAAGGAGAGAAAACATGTTTATCTTTTAGGATATGGATGACCTCCTTGAGGGTGCTTCCTGTTTCATACATTTTCCTAAGAATTTCAAACTTTCATTTTAATTAACAGCTAAATAAAATTTCAATCCACAAATAAACCGGTTTTCAATATCCATTCCTCAGCTGATAGACATCAAGACTATTTTATTTCCTGGATTTTGTGAGCACAGCTGCAATGGACAGGGATGAGCAGGTATCTCTACACTAGGATATAGAATCCTTTGGTTCTAAAGAGTGGTATTATATGGTAGATGTATTTCTAACTCTTTGAGGAAACTCCACAATGATTTCCACATGGTTTCATGAGTTTTCACGTCTACCACTAGTGAATAAGTATTCCCTCTCTTTTTATATTCATGCTAGCATTTGTTTGTTTGTTTATTTGTTTGATATAATCTACTCTGACTGCAGTGAGATGAATCACCAAGGTAGATTTTATTTATGGTTCCCAATGGCTAAAGATGTTGGATATTTTAAAAATGATTCTGAGGAGTGGATGCGGGGTGGAAGAGAGGGAGAATTTAAATTGGTATGTAAAATAAAAAAATAATAAACTTTTTAAAAATAAATAAGTAAACAAATAATTCCCAAACAGTTGTAGTACTTCTTTTAAAATTACCTGTTTGATTAGGTCGTGTCTCAGTTTTTAAATTATTTTACTGAAGTATAATTACATCATCTTATCTTCCTTCCCCCTCTAGCGATACTGTCATTTACCATTTCTTGTTCTCTTTTAAATTCAGTCATTTTCATCATTAGTTGCTGCTACATACATATATGCATATATATACATACATATATGCATATATATACATACATATATGCGTATATATATACATATATGCATATATATATTTAGGAATATTCCTAAATACATAAAAACAACCTGTTTCGTCTGTATAATGTTACTTATATGAATTTTTTAGGGCTAGCTATTTGCTATTGAATAAGTAATCAGGATTCTCTAGTCTGGAGAAAACTATATTTCATTCTTCCAGTATTTCATAGTTACCTGTAGTTCCACCTGTGTTATATCTACCTATGTTTGTCCTTACAAGCTCAGATAAGTGTAGTCCCCACTCCTCATCAATGAAACTATTCTTTGCAACAGATGAAGACCATTACAGAAAACTTCAACAATCAAAATGCAGAATAGTGGAGTGAGTCTCAATACAACTGCAGAACCTAAGGCTCAGGAATCACTGGAGAAAAGAAGTGGGGGGAATTACAAGAGCCAGAGGATCAGGGAGCTTGGTGGTATTCACCTGGAAGTTTTGCCTCTCCTAGCTAGCTTTTATAGTAATAGAAGGTGTTATCCTTTCTACTGTAAGAGAAAAATCAATCAATAGTCTTACTCAACTCTGAGGAGTAGAGTTATGAGCAACTTTGCAAGAAAGGCTCACTTGTGCAATAGTGGAAAGAATATCATGGTAATAACCAACCATTTTCTGAATGGATTTAAAGTTTCTCCCACAAGATTAAACTCATACCTGGAACTGTTGTTGAGGTCAAAAACCTGGTGCTAGAGAGATCATGGGTCCTAGAAAACCTACCACTATTATTCAGCTAAACTGACACAGTATTAAAGAGATTTCTGACGGATTGTTTTGTTTAAGAGAATATTCCTAGTTAGAGGTACCACAAATGGCTGAAAGGTCACATATCCAATGATATATGGGCAGGACAACTGGAAGCAATAGGTTTTTTTCTTTGTTTTAAGTTTTATGAGTAGGGCAGTGTGTTGGATCTGGGACTACTCGTGGGGTAAATGTAATAAAAACAAATTATATAAAATTCCCAAAGGACTTATTTTTAAAATGAGGAAGAAAATGTATAGAAAGACAACACACTATAATACATCTGATACTAGTAATCCTTCATAGTCACTGGTTCTTTATATTGACTTAATTCATAATGTGGTATGAAAAGTTGAATAAGATCTACTCATTAAATACATTATAAGTGTGTGATACAGTACTGTAATTATGAATAGAACATTGAACACAACTTGATCATCTAACTGAGTAAAATTTTATTAACATTTGATAGCAGTTTTCTGTCTTCTCTTTTTCTAAGGCCCTAAGATCCACATGTCTACTTTCAACTACTTTAAGATTGGCAGATATATGTACCTCATATAAATGACACATAGAAAGGTATTCGCCATAACTTCATTGGTAAAATGTATCTTCTAAAGAAAATTTTTAGTTTATATTAATTTTTCTTATGAAGTGTTAAAAAATACTTCCTCTGTTCTTTTATGTTGTGCATGATAGTTGTATTTCTGGAAGCTGATCCCAGTGCCTTATGAGTGTAATGCCGGAATTACACTTTGACTTGCCAGGGGGTGTCTTCTTCCAGTGTTCTCACATGATCCTCCTTTTATGTGTATCTACTTCATAAACTATTCTTAGAAGAAGAACAGTCCTACACCATGAAGAGTCATCCTATTGACCTCATGTAACTTTATTTCTTCTTTAAATATACTGTCTCAAATACAGTCACTATGTACCCAAGATAGAAATTTGACAGCTGAATTTGTGTGCATTGAGATTCAGTACATAATATTTACTAACATATTGACTTCTTTGTGGTAAGTGAAATGCAACGACAAGATTTAGGAAGCAATATTGCATTTACATTTTCTACTGAAATATTGAATATAAATATATATGTTATAAAAATATATTATAAAAATAAGTTAGAATTTTATTTATTTTGTGTATTGAGTCCATCATTTCTGTATCTCCTGAGTCATAATTCCCTGTCTTCAATCTTAATACATCAATATTCTCATAATTACTTTCTTGACTATAAAACTTGCTCTGCCTTTAACATTAAATATTATGTGTTGTTATTCAGGCTGCTATTCTGGTTAGTCAAACATAACATGGTTAAGATGAACGCTACTACTTTTTACTTCTAGATCTTTCTCCCGATAATCAATGCATATTTCTTTGTCTCTTTTATAATATCAAAATATATTAAGATATACTGCATGGAGAGTTCCATAATGTATATTTTATTATATTTCTATTATACAAGTGATCTCTATATTATATTTTGACAAGTAATTTCACTTTATTTACTGTCATCATTGTCTCAAGATTAGCATGGGCTTGTATACCTTGTCCTTCAATTCCCTTACAAACTTCTTAGGCATACTCATAAATCATGAGTTCTTTAGTCAAGTCATGATTAAATTCCGCTATTTCATCCCAACTCTATCTTCAGCCGAAAATTTAATAAACACCCTTTCCTAACACAGATTATAGAAAATGTCAAAGATCACCTACTGCCTTTCATAGTCAATGAGAGTTTAAAATTACTACAATCAGTTTTTTAATTGTAATATATAATGATAATTCTCAAATATTTAGTTATTGTGATGGTTATTCTTTGTTGTCTGTAGCATGAATCCTAATTGGTATTAATAATAAAAACCTGGAGCTAGATATCAGGGTAAAATGGTGAAAGATCAGAGAATCAGAACAGCCAGTCACTAGAAAGACTTCTTATTTCTAGGGATCTTCAGCCTGAAAGAGACTGAGCTCCTGTCTCCTCCCACTTTATATACCACCACCACCACCACCACCACCACCACCAAAACCACCCACCCACCCACCTCCACCCCCACCCCCACCCCGGCAGCCATATCACTCACTTCCTGTCTGCACATCCCTAATGCTAGGATTAAAGGCATGAGATCCCAAAGACTGGGATCAAAGGTGTGTGCCGCCACTCTATTTCTCTTTTAGACTAGATCAATCTTGTGTAGCCTAGGGTTGCCTTGAACTCACAGAGATCTGTCTGCCTCTGCCTTTGTCTCTGCCTCTGCCTCTGCCTCCCAAGTTCTGGGATTAAAGGTGTGTGCCACTACTGCCTGGCCTCTATGGCTAACTAGTAACTTAGCTCCACACTCTGAACTTCAGGCAAGATTTATTTGTTAGATCACACACAAAATGTCACCACATTTGTCAGCTTGTCTTCATCTGGATTTAACTAAATTCCAAGTGGATGAGAACAACTATGAGGAATTGTACATAATTAAAGCATTTGAAGTAGGAAAACCCAACCTAATTCCAGATCTTTTTAGGTGGGAAGTTTCACCTTAAATCTGGGCCATACCTTCAAATGGCAGCCCATATAACTTTGCAATTTGTCTAAGGTTCAGCTGAGTAGGGTCTGTTTCCAAGCTTCATAGTCACTGGCAACATTCAACATTATGCACAATGCCTAACTGATGACTTTGGTTTATTAACTGTATCCTTGGCTAAAATCAGCTACCAACTCCATCCTTTTTATCAAACCATTTAGTCAGATATTTGATTCTTTGAAGCTGAGATGATAAGGTGGATCTCCTAGCAACTTAAATGATAATACATTTAAGTGTATTTCATCAATGAATATAATCCATTGTAATGTGCATCCATCTCTATTTTTCTAGAGGGCAAGAAGCATGGTGAAGGTTCCAGGGGGAAGGATTAAACAGGGATATGAACACTTCATCTTGGGTCCACGGAACTCCTCTGGAAATTGTCTATTACTCACCTCTGTATCTAAATCATTCTACTTCTTAACCATAATGTGTCACTCTCAATGTTTACTTGTTAAAATATTTTGTTTTTTTAATACTGTAACTATGTAAATATATTCACATATTTCTTATCAAGAAGTGTTTTCTGATGAGCACAATAATCTTACTATAGAAAAATATTTTTTACTAACCTTCTAAGTGATAATTTGGCATTTATTTAAGTATGATTATTTTATATGAGTTTTCTTGTATACCTTACTAAAAAACTTTCTGATATATTACAAGAAAAATGTCTTCCCACTACTATATTCTATTATTTAATTCATCTTTTTCTTTCATTGTTGGATAGAATAATGTGTGTGTATAAAATATAAGTAATTTTACAGCAGAAACTCTATCTTACATATAAAGTACCTAGATATGTTTTATCTCATACACAAGAATAATTCAAAAATATTTATTATTGATTGAATCATGTCTGAATATGAAATAGTTGGAGATGTAGGAAAACACTATTTTTAACCAAGCAGTTTAATATGATTTTGGAATGCAATCTGCATGATAATAAACTAGAAAAATGAATATTTTAAAAGACGCTTAATGGTTGTTAATCCAATGTGCTAAAAATTGCTTTTGAAATAAAAAAAATGTACTACTCTGTAAATAGGACATTTTTATTGAGTAAATGGATGCCTTAAATTAAATCCAACATCAAATGACACGATCTTTCCCCTTTTATCTTTAATAGCAATTTGTTCAAGTTTATTAGTTATTTTAAATTGCTTTTGAAATTTAATAGAAGATGAGAGAATCATGTATCAGAATAAAAAATATTGACATGTAATATGAGCATGGTAATGAAAGAAACAAATCCTTTCAACTGAGAAAACATCACATTTAATAGCATCCATTATGAAGGAAGAAGATGGTTACCAGTCAAATGATTACCACTCCTGTGTTGCACAATGATAGCACTCATTAGTGTTTGCCAGCAGTTTCTGATATTTACATGCAGCTCTGAACTTATTATCTAAGCATCTGTGGTTTTAATTACCCGACATATATTTACTAATGGTAATGTGTATGCTTTAGAACATGAGTCAAAAATTAGATACCAAAAGTTGTGAACAGATAAATACAAAAGAGTTTTTAGAAATGCAATGAGTATAGTCTACAATGAGAGTGATTTTTTACCTGGTGAGATGCCAACATGAAATTTTTGCAATAGTGATACTTCATTTGAATTGGTTTATAAATGTCATGTTAGCTAGGAGGCAATGAATTGTGTAATGGAGTTTTAGAAATTCTTTCTTCCTATTCATGTAAAACACCACAGAGGTGAAGCTTCAAAGTCATCGAAACTTTATATCAAACTAACATTGGTGGAAATTTATACAATTTCAGAAAATATTATTATTGACAGTCATTTTAATATTAAATAAATTTATATGAATGTGATATATGTTTATCTGTGGAGTACCTAGCTTTTAGATACATATTGATGTTTATACAAGTTTTCACTTGAACATCTATTCAAAAATATTTTTAAAGTGAATTCAATTAGACTATAGTTCATGAACACAAATATTAACTAAAAGGTGTCATTTAATCACAACTATTTTATTGCTGAAATAGAGCAAATTTATGCCACTCTCTTGGAATAATATAAGGATTATCTTCTCTTTTACAGTCTTAACAAATGGATTTAGAGAAGTGATTTCAAATAGATTAATTTAAAATTCCTAAAAATTATATTCACCCTGACAGCAAGAATTTAATCCTGAAATTATCAAAACACAAAATGTGATTTCCTAGTGAAGTTACGTAATTTAATGAAGGAATCGAGATTTTTATTTTATCAAACAAGTTCTGCTTTTAACTAAAAAGGACAAAGAAAGGGGAAGAGGTGCATGAATATTTTCAAAAAATAAATTCAGGAGAATCATGTGAAAGTGAATTCAGTAGATTGTGTTTTCAGCCTCTTTCCATCCTCTCCTGTGTCAAAATGCATGGCTACTCTACAGCTTTGAAGTTCTTCCCACCAAATGTGCTCTTACATTTTTGATGTTGGCGTTTGTCCTTGACCTACTTTCAGTTGACTCTCCTGTCAGGAGAACATGCTTGTCCCAAGTTATAGATCTCATAATGCAGATATATACAGCAGCAGTTGTATATAAAGCAGATGTTAACGGAGAACTCAGATAGGTACCCAAAGTTCCTATCCAGCCACCTACCATTCTGAAATCAGTTGTTTCGCCACTGACCCATAAATGCATACTTAGATTTTGCTCACGGACCCTAGTTCCTAAAGCGGTTCGTTCTGAGCTGACCTATGGAGTTTTATGTGAAGACAATACTGCTCTTCTTAGCATCTGAAGTCAGGGAGCACTTGATACATATCAATTGGTAGCGGATCTGGAAAGCAAACATAGAAGTGAGCATACAACTCTCATAAATAAGCTATGATAAATATCATCATTATAATCACACAGTGAATCGATGACAGGGAGCTGACACTGCTCAAAGATAAAATGATTTTAAAAGTTGCCAGGATGTGTATGGTTATAGGGTCATACATTGGGATGTGGACAGCCTATTAAGGTTTCATCTGAAGGAAATTTACCATTGCTCCTCTAGCAGCCATTAATTGCCTATAGCTCCACAGCTAAGCTGGGGCTTCATGGTCCCTCTCCCACCCATGCTGTGATTAAAGCTGGTTTGATCTCACCTTTATTACTTGTTTTAAAATTCTTGAGAAAATGAAACCACAATATTTCACAAGATCGAAAATAAATATCTTGTATTAAAATGCTGCCCAAATGGTGTGGACTTTATTTGTATATTTTAAATAAAATGCAGTCATTTTAGCTGTGAATAATAATATATAATGAGAAAAATCTTATTTTCAGAAGAAATTCATCAGCTTATTAAAAACCAAATAACTTATCATAGCTACTCTTCAATGAGTAAATTATCTTTACATTACACTAAATAATATAATCTTAGACCGAATCCACTAGGTCAGTATTTGTGAGGTTAGAAAAGAGTTCAGTATGGAACTTCATTGCTGGGTAGCACTCTTAGATGAGTGGGAAACTCAATTTCCCTCAGCAAGGAAGTTCCATGAGAAATAAAGCATCTACTGCACATGAGTCCCAGGTTTTGATCACCTGAGTCCAAGCTGGAACCAGGCCTGAAAAGAAGCAGATGTGGTCTGTGAAGACCCACATGTCAGATGGAGCCGACATGAACTTTTTGACTTTTCAGTTTTTATTGGGTTGGAGATCCAGTCAAATGAGGGCCCAACTGGTTTTCAATATATCTGTCCTTCCTCTGTCTTTAATACACACTTTCAAGGAGAAGCTATCAACTGAAGAGGAAGACAGTTATCTTAGTTACTGTTTTGCTGGAGGAGACACATTAGATCAAAGCAACTCTTAAAAGGAAAGCATTTAACTGAGGGCTTACTTACAGTTTCAGAGGCTTAAACCATGATCATCATGTCAAGGAGCATGGTGGCAGGCCATCAAGCATTGTGCTGAAACAGCAGCCTTATCAGCAGGCAGCAGGCAGAAAGAAAGACTGGCATGATTGTTTGAAACCTCAAAGCCCACACTCAGTGGCACTCCTTCTCCAATAAGGTCATACATCCTAATCCTTCCCTAGTAGTTCCAGTAACTGGGCACCAAGTATTCAAACAAATGAGGCAATTAGGAAATTCTCATTCAAACAACCACAACATGAAAATTTCAGAGACTATCTCTTGGTCTTGACTTGCTTGCTCTCTGAAATTGAGGCTTCTCTGTCATGGGGGTCACTAGAGCCAGCCTCCAGCACCCATGGCTGCAAGCAGACTGATCCCTGCCTCAGTCACCAGGAACAAGAGACTGTTCTTTAAGACATGTTGAGGACAGAAAGCTTATTTTGTTACTCTCATTAGTGACCTGAAGAGGTGACCTGGAGTTTTTATGAGCTTTGACCAGTAGCACCTACCAGAGTTGCAACACTTTACAGAGTTGTAACAGCATGGGACTAACATCTCTCTGCTATCTAGAAATCAAACTTCTTCCCTTTACAATTCATCTGACTATTTGTATTAAGTTGTTTTACCCATTGAGGGTTGTAGTCTTAAACTAATAACAAAGCAACCTTATCTCCTCACTGTCTTTTGTAGGAGGATAGGGCAAGAACCAGGATAGTCTCTACCCATGTAACATTTCAAGACATCCTATTATTTCTTTTTAAGAATGAAAGTCGATTATGACTTTCTTGTTTAAGTTTAGAAAAGTCCATGGATTATATGAAGCTAATGAGCAGCCACCTTCCTTCTCTGGTCCCATTCTGTGAATTTTTCTTGGAAGATTTAAACATGTATCTGTTCACCATTAGCACCCTGGTGACAGACCAAAGAAAGTTTTTACCCTTGTATTGAAAGGACCAGGCAGACACCATAACAGGCTGCTCAGTCTTCCCTCAGAGATCAGGCCTCAATTTCAGTTTCCTGAGACTTGAGCAAGCAGTTTCTGGGAGGACTGTGAACGAAAGACAATCCTTGCAGTAGCTCACTTTCTGCACATATTCTGACTGCTCAAGATTCAGCCAATTGTTTACTGTCTGGGAACCCTCATCATCTTAGAGGTATGTGCATGCATCAAGGACAGAGCCTGGGCCACTGAGTCAGCCCCCACAGTCACTATGTGCTAAGCCAGTCAGCCTCCATAGCAGCTCAAGGACAAAGCCTGGGACTTGTCCAGGTCTACCCCCAAAATGGATAACCCCAAGTCACCTTAGCCAATTAAATGTTACTAACATGATTGCCACTCGCATAAACCAATCCTGAGTCTGTTCCTATGGAATCTGTAGAGCCCAAGCCCCCTTGCTTTAAAAACCCTGCCCCATTGCTACTCAGGTTCTCTTCTGTTCTGCTGCTACATCAGATGGACAGAAAGTCCCAAGTTAAATTGTAGCAATACGAAGACTCTGCTTTTGCATCGGATTCGGTCTCTTGGCGGTCTTTGAGGGACTCTGGGAATAAGAGTATAACATGGGGGAATCAATAAATTTAACAGGGTTATTTGTAGAATATGGGTAAAGGGTTACTAACAGAATAGGTCAGTCCAAGGCAGCTGAATCCATAAAAAGCCCATCTTGTGGAGTTTTCTCAGAAAAAAAGTTTCCCTGGAGCTTGATACTTAACTTGCTGATAGGCTCCATCCACCGTAGCATCTCCTTCTCACCAGAAACCACTGACTATTCACGTAACTTTTGGAAGAGTTATGTAACTTTTGGAAGAGGCTTTGTCTTAAAAAAAAAAAAAAAAAAAAAAAACCTTTCTCCTTTCTGAGTTTTCTAGGTTTCATAAATTTCATTCTCTTCCTGAACTGTTATTTTACCTTCTTTGCTCGTAAAAGATTCCTTCATCAGTCCAGAAGGGAGTATTTCAATTTAAAAGAAGTAGTATAAAAAGTCCACAAGTGGTGCAATCAACAGGGAATATGTTTGACTATTCTACAGTTAAAAACATTCATAGTTGTATATCTTGTAACATGAATTGCTAAGTGATTTTATTAATAGAAAACTCGGTGCCTGATGTTGGGATAAAAGCTGAAAGATCAGAGAAAGAGAACAAGCCACAGCCAACCTCACCTTGCCAACTCCTCAACTGATGCTGTTTCCATGAATTCTCAGACTGAAAGCTTCTGGGTCCTACCCCTGAGGGTCTCAGTTGAACTGCTGCTTAGTTCCTGTCTCCTCACACCTTTTTTACAGTTCCCCACCCAGCCATGTCATTTCTTGGAATTGCAGGCCTGTGTGCTTCTCCAGCAAAGACATGAGATCTCAAGGGCTGGGATTAAAGGTATATGTGACCATGTTTGGCTCTGTTCCCAGTATGGTCTTGAACTCACAGAGATCCAGACAGATCTCTGCCTACCTGTGATAGGATTAAAGGTATGTGCCACCACAGTCTGGCCTTTATGTCTAATCTAGTGGCTAGCTCTGTCCTCTGATCCCCACATAATATATTGGGGTACACAATATATTAGAGTACACAATATATCACCACAATATCTTTCCCTTGGGTGAGTTAGCTGAGATTCCCTTGAGCGAGTTAATTTTATATGTGAGAAACGTATTTCTCCATTTGCAGCCTACATATCTCCCTGGAATATTATTTTTCTCCCTCCATGAATTTTGTTGTGATTGTGTTATAGTCTTTGACCAATAAGGTTATGCAGTCTTGACATGATAGTAGTTTTGAGTTCAGATTTACATTTACCATCATTGTGAGGACAAAGATACATTTCCTCAAGCCCCTGTTTATCAATGACACAGAGGGAAAGGGGAGTCTCTTTCAAAATCATGCTACAGAAACAATAATCACATGCAAAACTGGACCTTTATGAGATAGTACATGCCAAATCAACTCAAAAATTAATTAAATGGTTAAAAAGAACTTAAAGTATAAAATTTTATGAAAAAGGCATTGGAGATAAGCTTCTTGACTTGGATCTTGACAGTGATTTCGAGTATACACTAAAAACACAATCATTGAAACAACTGTAGACAAGCAGTATTGTATCTAACTTCAAATCTTCTACACAGCAAAAGAATTGTCCAGTAAAGTTTACCCACAACTTACAGATCAGCAGAAAACACTTGAAAAACATTTGTCTAATGTGAAATTTATATCTAAATGGTGTATGAAATTTGGGCAACTCAATAGCCATAAAGCCTGATTTTCAAAAAGGCTGAGGACTTCAATAATAATTCTCCAAATAAATGCAAATGTCTAATTAAGCATATGGATGGACTTTCATATAAACATTAAGGACACATATCCTTATGTTCATCTGAGATTCTTCTAGAGTCCTCTGAGACAGTAGCAAGGCTCCTTCCAGGACAGTCTGTGCTATATTAGTTTCAGGTTGTAGCACAGAAGAGTCAAAACTTCTTAAAGTAGCTGAATATTGTCACCTACCCAAATCATCCTATCCTTCAAATAAATCTCTGTGTGTCAGAAAGTTCTTGTGCAGAATTACAGCGATAAAGACTGGAATTGTTAATAACTGGATAAGAAGTACTAAATTAGCTCCTGAATAAAAATATGGGCCTATTTTCTCCCTGGATATTCCAGTTTCACAAAATGGTTAGTCCCATGGAACCTGGGGCAATATAAGCTGTTGGAACCTTGGTTTTTATTTACTCAGAGTGACCTTATGTAAGCTACTACATATCTTCTTCTACATACTCCTTAAATAAAATCAATCTGGGATAGAACTTCCTAGGATGAACCAACATGTGAATCATCAGTAATTAACCTGCCCAGTTTACCAGGCACATAAGCTACTCATCACTGACATTGGCAAACATGAATTATATCATTAGACATAATTAGGTTTTTTTTATTTTAGGAAGTAAATGAAGTTCTGGGAGTGTACTTCATGGCTGGAGAGATGCCGTGAAGATGTTAGAACTTAGGTCTAATCTACAGTCTAAGAAATGAAGAAATGAAGACAGAGAGTGATGGGTGATGTTGTTCTGTATTGCTATGAATGTGTTGCTCTCATTGGTTGATAAATAAAATGCTAATTGGCCAGTAGCCAGGCAAGAAGTATAGGCGATATAAGCAGAGAAGGAAGATTCTGGGAGAGGAAGGCTGAGTCAGGAGATGCCAGCCCACCGTCCAGGGAGCAGCATGTAATGGCACACAGGTAAAGCCACAGAACACGTGGCAACATAAAGATTAACAGAAGTGGGCTGAGTTTAAGTGTAAGAGGTAGATTAGCCTGAGCTAATGGCTGAGCAGTTTTAGTTAATATAAGCCTCTGTGTGTTTACATGGGGGACATGAGTGGGAGAGATCTGTCCCGATCACCAACAGGCGGATACAGGAAACCACCCAGCTACAAGAGGAGAGAGAGAGAAAGAGAGAGAGAGAGAGAGAGAGAGAGAGAGAGAGAGAGAGAGAGAGAGAGACAGAGACAGAGACAGAGACAGAGACAGAGACAGAGCAGTGGGGCAGGAGCGAGAAGGAAGAGTCACAAAAGCATTTTATTCACTGAGCTACATTACCACTCTTTTCTTATTTTAATAAATAGTGTGAGTTATGTTTTTATGGACAATTTCACAAGATGGCTTCCCTGAAGTATGGAATCATATCAGTGTTCCTTCATTTTCTCTTGGCAAAGAGAAGATAGCAAATTATTCTACTGAGATTCAAGTCACCATGTGATTACAAAGTAAAAGTTCTAAGTATATAAAGAAAATAAATCACAACTCAAAAACATTTAATCATTCCTAAGCATAAATTATTACATTTAGTCGTGATTTATATTGGTTTGATTTGTCTAGATCAATGGCAGTCATATTTAGAAAGTTTGTCTAGATGTCATTTAGCCAAAACACGTTATATTTATGATCAATGTTCATTTTATCTACTTCAAATAGCAAACAACAATTTATTTCTGCGTTTAGATAGGTTGAAATATGCTTTGCTATTTTGTATTTTCAATATTTTTCTATTATTTTGCAGGGAAATGGTGATTTACAAAAATGACAAGTTGCAAAGTAGACTTTCCTTGAATTTATGCCTTGCAAAATGCTCTCCTGATAGTAACCAATGACAGAATCACTGTTTGCATTTTTCATTCATTTGCAAGTTCATACATTATTGGTCTAGAAATAGAAACACTCCCACATAAACTTTCCGTACTTAAAAAAAATGTATCTTTATTACAAAAGAACTCATGTTAAGTAACTTTTAGCTAACTCAGTTAAGTAAACTTTTCAGTTACAAATAATCTGTTATCCTCACATTATATGGAAGAACTTTTTTTTTCTGCCCTTATCATGGGAACATTAGGAAGTGGCCAGTGTATGGAGACCATGGGATTTTATCTCACACAGAAAGGCATATCCTTTAAAATATCTCACCAGTGCTTATATTACATATTTCTGTGACAAAGCTAAACCTGCCTTTCCCAGGTCCACAAACATATTTTTCCTCCTTGAGCCAGGGTTTCAATGTACATTGCAGGCTTGTCTCCAATTTTATATTCTCCTGCCTTAAGCTCCCAAATTATATGATGATACCCAGGCCACCACGTCTGGCTTCCTAGCCTTTTAGAATTCTTTTATGTACTCCTTCCTCCTTCTAGTGTTCAAATTTCAGCGCCTTCATTATCAAGTTCATTCTGCTGTAAATATTTTTTTTTTTTTTGTATCTTTGAAAGACCCTGCATTGGAATGTTAAAACCCATTGTAGCTTTTTGCTTTCTTGGTTATAAAAAAATCCTTAACTTCCATCTTTGTTTCTTTAATTATTCCCCACACTGTGTTCTATACTTTGCACAGCAATTATCTTGACCTTTTTAGAAATTGCATTATTTAGAGCTTAGAACTTCTATACTGAAACAATGAGTCTTTGATCAAGTACATCCCTTTGTTCTTCTATGATGTTTTCTGGTTCACGAGGGCTGTAATTCCTAAACCTTCACATCTTAAGCACCTTAAATTTCAATTCACAAGTTCAAAATTGCTTAATAAAAAAGTACCAATATAAGCTTTTGGTGGACCTTAATAGTCCCAGCACTTATAAGGCTCACACGCTGCATTCACCACCACTTTGAGAGGATTAAAGGTTGAGACATGGTGCAATAAACTTAAAATGAAAAAGCTAAAATGAATTAAATTGGGACTGAGGAGATGTCTTTTTGGCTAAGGAAGCCAGATATAGCTTGGAAGGCAGAAACAGACATGTCCTAGAGTCTTGCAGTCCAACCAATCATCTCACCAAAATGATGTGTTTTGGATGTAGTAAGAAGCTATCTGAAAAATATGATGGTGAAGGTATTGAGGAAGTCACAGTGATGTCAATCTCTTGCTTCTCTTTGCATTGCACAGACAATTCTATCTGCAAACAAGTGTTTGTACATTCATATAAAACACACATGCAAACACACACACACATACACACACACGCACACATGCACACACACACTCACACACACACTACCTCTATCACTTCCACTACCACCACCACTACTACTGCCACCACCAAAAAGTCAATAGAATTTTAAAAATATATAAAAGTGTGTGTGTGTCTCTGTGTGTGTCTGTGTGTTGGCTAATGTTGGTATTAGCTATATAATAAAACAAGTACTAGGGTTTCATCTCTAGTTTGTTCTTATAAGTCTCCTGTTTGTTATTGAGAACAACTGACCCCATTTATCACATTGCTCTATAATTTGTAAAGAACTTAAATGATAGATAGTTCCTCCTTGACAATTTTTAAAAGTGTATTTAAGAAACCTGTGGAACAAGGATGACTGGACTGCTACTCACATCACCAGGGAGGCTACCTGGAAAACAGGACCCCAAGAAAGACACAGGGATCGCCCAATGACAGAGAAATGGAATGAGATCTACATGAACAGCCTGGACATGAGTGGGGGTAGTGAAGGGCGAGGGTCGAGGGAAAGAGAGCTTGGGTGAGTGGGAGATCCCAGCTGGATCAACAACAGAGACGGAGAACAAGGAATAGGAGACCATGGTAAATGAAGACCACATGAGAATAGGAAGAAGCAAAGTGCTAGAGAGGCCCACAAAAAATCCACAAAGATACCCTCACAACAGACTGCTGGCAATGATCGAGAGACAGTCCGAACTGACCTACTCTGGTGATGGGATGGCCAAACACCCTAATTGTCGTGCTAGAAACCTCATCCAACTACTGAGGGATCTGGATGCAGAGATCCATGACTAGGCCCCAGGTGGATCTCTGGGAGTCCAATTAGCAAGAATGAGGAGGGTTTATATGAGCGAGAATTGTTGAGACCAAGGTCGGATAAAGCACAGAGACAAATAGTCAAACGAACGGAAACACATGAAATATGAACCAATGGCTGAGGGGTCACCAACTGGATCAGGCCCTCTGAGTGGGTGAGACAGTTGATTGGCCTGATCTGTTTGGGAGGCATCCAGGCATTGGCACCGGGTCCTGTGCTCATTGCATGAGTCGGCTGTTTGAAACCTGGGGCCTATGCAGGGTCCCTTGGCTCGGCCTGGGAGGAGGGGACTGGACCTACCTGGACTGAGTCCACCAGGTTGATCTCAGTCTGTGGGGAAGGCTTTGCCCTGGAGGAGATTGGAATGGGGGGCGGACTGGGGGGAAGGTGAGGGGGGCGGGAGGGGGGAGAACAAGGGAATCTGTGGCTGATATGTAGAACTGAATTGTATTGTAAAATAAAAATTTTAAAAAAAAAAGAAACCTATTAATGACGGTTTGGCTTTCCTTCTAAATCTTTCGTGATTATTTCACATTTGAAATGTTTCATATATATAATCTAGGATTATGAGAATAAAGTTCTCCCACATCTGACTTGTCTTGATTTCAATTCATAATTGTTTTAACACTAGTGATATTTATATTTGGGTAAGATTATATATTGCAATGAAAACATTTACTTAAATTATGATCTGTGATTGGAGGCAATTAATTTTTTATTAAAAGCAAAGTTTTTGGTGATAGTGTGTCCAGCTTGTTGAAAATAGTTACTGTAATGATTATAAGGTAGTAGTAACTTCCAATTATGCTAGAATATTGAAAGAAAATAAATGACCTCTATATTCTTTTCAATTTTGTTACAAGGTTATAGAGCAAAACTAAAGATCTTCAGATGTTATCTGAAAATATCCTTTCAGCTCTCACAAATCTGGAGATAGTGATTTTTTTTTTCAAGACAGGGTTTCTCTGTGTAGTCCTGGCTGTCTTGGAACTCACAAAGATGTGAGTTCCTGCCTCTTCCTCCTAATGCTGGGATTAAAGGCACGTGCCAACACTGCCCGATAACATTGTACGTTTTTAACACAGATATCTATGCTATGTTAAAAGAATTACAAAAGAAATTCACCCCTGAAGAACATTTGTACTAAATTTAAGAAATTGATAAAACTTTCCAAACAAGAATATATGCATTTTGGGCATTCTCATAAATTGGCTTAAATAGAGTAGCCTTATACCACTGAGACTCTCCACCATTAAAGTCTTTTCTCTACTTTGAAGAGAATAGTTCCCTGTAATAAAATGGAGTCTTTCCAAACAAGATCTTCTCTTAAATGAAATATAACTTCCTTCAGTACTTATCTCACCAAGGCTCATGGTATCAAATCCGTAATCACAGTAAAAGAAAATTACCCTTGAAAAAGACAAGATATTATTTTGAAGTGATATAATATTAGTTGAAGGAACTGTAGGCTTTTTATTTCCAGTAAGTAGAAGTTTAGAAACACTTCTGGGAAAAGTCTAGAAGATCTTATACCATAGAGATACTACGCAGTATTTGAAATGTCAGACAAAGTGGGACCTCTTAGGATATTTAGCATAAGTGAGTTAGTTCAATTGCCTTTGAAGTAGCATTAATGGTTAGCCTAACAGGGTGAAACACAGGACTTCAAAAGTGTTGTCTCGAAAGTAATCATAGAACTTGCCTTTAAAGGGTTGAGGGAATGATGAGCTAGAGGGACATATGAAATAGATTTATAAACTCAAAAGCTCAGAAAAAAATGCTCTATCAACAACATCCCTTCAGTGACTTTCCTAAGAAAATTCACAATGGGCATTTTTGTGAAGGAGAGCCACTTAAAGGAGTTCCATTGATTATTATTGGAAAAAAAGAAACATTATGCTCAATTTGAAGCTGAGAACCCACAAACCACACTGGTCATCAGAATTCATCTGCAGAGTTTTGTTGAATCTGTCTTTATATGGCCACAGGTATCTTTTCAGCTCTTCCCTCCTTTAACTGCATTCCCCCTTTGAGAAACTGCTGCCATAATTACAGCATCAGCTTCCCAAATCAGAGATCAGTAGTTAATTACAGAAAAAGGAAGAGTAAAAGACCTTGGATCTTTTATTTCTAAAAAAATAAATAAATAAATAAAAATGAAAGCCACCATTGCTTACGAATTGCAGATAGTATTTCCACACTGAAAGAAGTGAAAAAAAAAATGCAGAGATGTCTTTCCATCACTTTAAACTAATTCCTCCTATTTAGTATACATAGGAAAATATATTGAGGAATAAATCTAAATTATTGTGTTTCTTTCTGAAATTCTGGCTTTAATCACACCTACTGTAATAGTTGTTTTATCTTAACTGGAGGTAAAAAATGAGGCCTTTTGTTTCTTTTATGCACGTACTATTGTTTGTTTCTTTTTATCAAGTGCCTAATGCAGCTGACAGTCTTATCCTTTCAGAACACCAGTGGGTCTATGATGTCTAAGATCAGTGCTAGCAAAGTTCAACAAGTCCCTGTCAGAGCCATGCTCCCTACTGTGTTGAGCATTTCTATTATACATGATATTTTCTGCTTCGTGGAGTTGGAGATATGGTATCTTGAGTTCATAATCAAAAAGAAGGCAAGTATGTCAAAAATCTCTTAAGACAGAATGGCAACCTGAATATGAGGTAAACTCCCAGAAAAACAAAAATTAGAGACTGTATATTAGAAAGGAAGCTCAATAATCACCAACCCTTTTAGATTTATAGATGTAAAGTTTATCATACATGTCAATGGTGCTTTAGAGTATATTCTAAGCAAGGCTGTAAGTCTGCTTTCTGTAAATAGAATTCAGAGTCGAATTATTATCTATAATAAGGCCTTCAGTAAAAATCATTACATCAAATGTGGCTTATAAATACAGACACACAATATTAAACAGTTCTTGCCAGTTACAAGGGTTACATGTGAATTCTGGTAATCTCAATTGGGAAACCATGGACAGTCTATTAGGAACAGAAGGACACTTGCATGACCATTCTTCCTGCTGAATTTTGAACATGTAATGATGTAGAGCCAAATGGACAAATACACCTCAGCCTGTGCTGGATGCACTAAACATTATCTGATTCACTGAATCATAAAATGATTTTGTGCAACAAAACTCCATAGTCATCCGGCATGCTACATACTAAATTGAGATCTACAAACCTGAAGATGACTCACTTAGATCCTACACTCAAGTGGTTTAAAGTCTCATGTCACTCATTTCTTCTTTAGTTCCATGTTTCTTCTTTCACAACTATGGCATCATGGGGCTTTCTGTGTATAATCATTGTACATAGAAAATCCCATGCTTGTTTTGTGAATCATATGATGTTTAATAAAAATCCTGAACACTAACATTATGCCTCTAGCCAAGGTGCATTTACCTGGAAAAAAATATTTTCTGTGTATATCAATTTATAAGTGTATAGTTATCAACCCAGACTTTTGCTAAGGCAGTAGGTTGCTCTCGTTAAACTGATAGTGAGGCCCTGTTGCTGAAGACAACATACCCACAACTCATTTAATGTGGGGAAGTGAAGCCAGCGCCTACATGGAAACTTCACCTTATGTTCTATTGTCTTTAGTGTGAGACGTTACTCTGCAGGCTGCCAAATGAGAAGCATAAACACCAACCCAGCCACAAAACCTTTGACCTACAATCTGTCCTGTCTACAATATATGCTAGGGCAATGGTGGCACAGGAGTTGTGGAAGAAGCCAACCAATGTCTGATTTGATTAAAGCTCACTCCACAAAACATAACTCAGACTTAACATTGCTTGGGTGGCAAATAATCAGACACTAGATAGCCCAGAGACCTAAAGTAAAACCAAATACCACTATTCTTAAAGAAAAAAAAAAAAGAAACAATAAAATGACTCCTAATGATACTCCGTTATGCTCATAGATCAGTGCCTTATTCAACCATCATCAGAGAAGCTTCCTCCTATAACAAATGGGAACAGATACAGAGACCAGCTAGATATCACACACAGAAAGAGGTCTTTGAACACACAGCTTTAAATGGGATGCCTCTATCAAATCCCTCCCTATAGAGCTAAAGAAACCTAGAGGAAAAGTAGTCAGAAAAAGAGTAAGAACCAGCGGGGATAGAGGGCAACAGAACAAGACCTCCTTGACAAACAGAGCAAAGCTCACCCTAACTTACAGAAGCAGCCAGCTCCTGGATGATAGGGGTCTGCACTGAATCCTCCCCATACATATTACAGCTTTCAGCTTAGGATTTTTATGGGAATACTGAGTGTGTGAACAAGAGAATCTTTGATTCTTGTACCTTCTTTTAGGGATTTTTTTTCCTTCTGTTAGTTTGCCTTGTCCAACCTCAATGTGATGGCTTTTCCTTCATCTTATTATATTTCATTTTGTTATAAAAAGACAAATGGAATGGAATCTAACTCAAATTGTTTTTCTCTATATGCATAATAAAGTATGATGTTTGTGTTCATTAAATAATAAATCTAATGCCTGGAGGGCCAGGACCCAAAGGCTGGACAGCCCAGAGACCTAGGATAGAACTAAACATGATTGGTAAAAAGAAAAAAAGTCAGTGAGATGATTTCTAAAGATATTCGGCTATACTCATAGATTTTTGTTTCCCACAATTGTTATAAGTGAGGCTTCACCCAGCAACTGATGGAAATAGATGTACAGACCCACAGCCAAACATTAGGTGGACCTTGAGAAATCCTGTGGAAGAGGAGAAAGAAGAAATTTGGAGACCAGAAGGACCAAGGACACCATGGGAAAGCACCTAGAGTGAATTGACTACGAGTTCATAAGGGCTCAAAGAGACTGACTTGAATGGGACTGATTTAGGCCCTCCTCACATATGTTGCTTTTGTGTGGCTTGGCCTTCTTATATGACTCCTGGCAGAGGGAGTGGGTGTTATGTCTGACTCCGTTGCCTACTTTTGGGACACTTTCCTCCTGCTGGGTTGCCTCATCCAGCCTTAATAGGAGAGATGATGCCTAGTCTTGCTGTCACTTGATACGCCTGACTGGCTGATATACATAGAAGGCTTGCAAAATACATATATATATATATATATATATATATATATATATATATATACACATATATATATATATTCCCATTGTCTACTTTGACACAATTATATTCTTACTTTATTTTCATTATTTTAAATATAACATTCTATGTAATTATTTTCCTTTAATGTCTGTCTATTTAAATTAGATCCTAGAATGATTTTTTTAATTTCTCTTTGGACTTACATTTGAATCTCTACAACTATATAAGTAGAAATAAGTTGGTAGAAGGACACTACCACAACTCATTGAAAGAAGGGCAGCTATAGATGATCAACAGATACTCATTCATTGTGTGTGTGTGTGTGTTTGTGTGTGTGTGTTGATAAAGTGATAAAGAGACTTTATCTGAGAAGTAAAGAGAACAATTAAATCTTAATTACATAAAGTTATGAGATATAAACATTATTTTGATGACTATAGAAATACAGAATTTTCTCCAGAGTCACATAATCAGTGATTAAATAAATATACTTTTGAATATCAGGTGAAATTTTGAGAATGAATAAAAAACATGAGTGAAATGAACGTAAAAACAAAGATAAATTTTAAAAAAAAGAAAGGACTTGAAATTTACTATGACAAATGACCAAAATGAATGACAACAAGTATGTAATAACCACAAATAGTAGAACATTGAATTTGAAAAAGGTAATCAGATCAGTGAGTACCTTAACTGTCATCATAGAGCCTCCATCCAGTAACTGATGAAAGCAGATGCAGAGATCCCCAGGTAAGCACCAGGCTGAGCTCCAGGAGTCCAGTCGAAGAGAGAGAAGAGATATTCTATGAGCAAAGGACATCAAGATCATGATGGGGAAACCTACGGAGACAACCAAACCAAACTTGAAGGAACTCATGAACTTTAGACCAACAGCTGTGGAGTCTCCATGGGACTGGACTAGGCTCTCTGCATAAGCAAGACAGTTGTGTAGCCTGATCTGCTTAAGGGGACCCTAGCAGTAGGATCAGGATCCATCCCTGGTGCATGAGCTGGCTTTTTAGAGCCCATTACCTATGGTGGGACACCTTGCATAGCCTTGATGAAGGGGGAGAAGCTTGGACTTGCTTCTACTGAATGTACCAGGCTCTGTGGACTTCCCATGGGAGACCTACCTTGTTGGAGGAGGGAATGGGGATGGGGGGCAGAAGGAACCAGAGGAGGGAAGAGAAGGAGATCTGTGATTGGTATATACAATAAATAAAAACATAATCCTTAGTAAAAAAGATGATTCACTGTTTGAATTTTGGAAGTGAGAAATTCCAGGCTAAGGCATAATCCATAATCTACAAAACCTACATGTAGAAACCTGAATTTGGGAAAACTGTCATGAAGGAAATGTTTGAGCAATATGTGTATGGCATAAGAATGAGGTTAAAAAGGGAATGAATTGTTTCAGAAGTTCATGATTGATACCTACCACCCCTCTTTGCTAAGAGCTATCTTCTAAAAGATCACTGTTGATGGTATTTCCACCAGAATTTCAACAGAGCCTATAAAAAATCTAGTACTCCACTAATGAAGCTACAAAAATTAAGATATAAATGCTTAATTTCTTAGTACAGTATTTTGTAGTGGAAACAGAAAATAGAACAAAATAACATAGGATTAAGAGAGTGAGTTATATTAAGCAGAGTTCAACTTTATTAGTAGAATTAATGATGCTGGCCATGTTAGCAGCTATATGAAAAATAGGTTGTGTGGCTATTTGAAGGAGAAGTCTTCATAATAGCTGCTAATATTTGAACCAGGAAAGTATGAAAAGCCAATAGGATGGGGCAGGATTGAGAAGAGAATGGGAGAGCACAAGTGATCTGAAGTGGGAAATGAAAAATAAAGGGAGGGCTCTTCAACTAAGCAAGAGGGAAAGAGGTCAATATAGATGGAAAAGGAAGAATAAAGGATAAATAACATCAAAGTTGTTTGATAAATGAACCATATTATTTTGTATGTATGTAAAATCATACTCCCCCCTCTCTCTCTCTGTGTCTATGTGTTATACATAAATACAAAGAACTAAGCCACTTGGGCTGACAATGCTCCCCCAAGGACCATGGACTAACGAAAATCACAGGCATGACAAATCTCCTTTTGTATGGCCAAGCAGAGTAGTCAAAGTGTCTCCCCAGATAGTGTAGAATTTCGATGTAGCCTTATTTGCTTCTCAGGGTACGAGGGTGGACTTCTACTGCTGAAGATACCACACACTTAGGACTGAAGACATAGGTGAGTCGTTTATTCCTAATCGGACCTGCAAGTCCCATTCCTGTGGTCTAGCTTCCATGACTCCCGAAAATACTACACAAGCCACAGAGGAGAAAAGCAATTAAACAGTCCTGCCCATTTGCACCATCTGTGGAACACAGAACTTAGAAGCATGGCAAGATAAGCATAATGGAACGGGAAGCAGAACTCACACGTCAAGAACAACCATCTAACAATGTCTAAGTAAATTCAGACATTCGGGAAATCATGCCTGGTACTGGGAATTTAGCAACCTTTCCAGGTCTAGAGAGGTCATGCACCTTAGAAAAGAATCTGCTACTGCCACTTTGCTAGGCCAACATAATTCTGACTACGTTCTAAATTGTATTGTTATACACACAGATAAGTTTAGTTTCAATCTCAAATCAAAGAAATCCCTTTATAGCAAACAGGGACCGTTATAGAAAACTGGACACCAAGCAGAGAGGAACCAATTGTGGAAAGCCTAGCTCCACTGGACATATTTACATTACAGTGCCTACATTTATGGCTCAGGGGACATCACAGAAGTTGGGGAAGAAATATTATAAGAGGCAGAATACCAGAAATTCTGTTGTGGAAATGGCTACACGAGCAAAACCAGAACAATGGCACTATCAATGGATGTGTTAACATCAAAGAGAGAAAAATGTCACAGGGTCTCACTCCTAGACAGAAAACTACAACCAACTGATGAGAGCTGGGAGGAGAATTAGCATATTCCAAGACTGAGCCCCTTTGTCGGTTGTCTAATGTGGAGTGGTCAGCTTTGAATCCCTAGACACATCTTCAACAAATATAGACTCGGTAGGTGTATCCAATAGACACACACACACACACACACACACACACACACACACACACACACACCAATAATCAAAGAAGAAGTCACTATCAACTTTCAGAGCGGCCAAGGCAAGGACTTGGGAGGATCTCAAGTGAGGAGAATGGGGGAATGATAAAGTTCTATTTCTACTGAAAATCAACTTTTAAAAAGAGAACAAAGTCCATCAATTAAAAAATAAATAGAAAATGCAGATGCTATGCAAATTATACTTAGGGATCTGAAAAAATTCTCAGTACCCTGGAGAGAAACAGTACAAGGTATTTCTTTGCCAATTTTGTCACAGAAAAGTCTAATTCTAATGAGTACTACAGTAGTGTTTTCCCTAATTATTAGAAAACTTTAAAATCTGTTCATAACTTTTTATCTTTTTCAGTTTTGCAAAGTAGAAACCAGGTCTGAAATCTATGATTTCTGACTATAAAACTAAACCAAAGAAGCTGCACTACTGATATACAGTTCTGAAAGTTATTTCTTCAGAAATCACAATGGCACTGATCCTAAAAACGTTACTAGGAAATAAAACAGAGGAAGCAATTGGCAGAAAGCACATGAAGATGAAATAATAGCTTAGGAGTTCTGTATGAAATATGGCATAAAAGGAGAACTTCTGTAGTAGTATAAATTAAGCTTTGTACTAAGGGACGTAGATAAATGTAATCCAACTCCTAAAAATATAGTATTGTTGAAGTGTACAGAAGAGCAAACAAGCTTTTCTCTTTCTTGTAGGAGATCAGAAATAGAACCTAGGGAGAATTCTGAGATTTAAGTTCTCAATAAATTAAGGACAATGAAAGGCTGTAGTATGCCTTTACTTTATAACAATTGAAGGATAGACAGAGTTCATTGCTTAAGTTATGGTCTCTGATTTAAAAGAATTTTCTTCCCAGACAATCTTAAAGAAGTGGAGTCTGCCTCTGTACCCTGATTCTTCAGCACAGCTGAAGAGTTCTGAAGGCATTGCAGTAGTTCCATTCTTTATGAACAAGGGTGAACAAAACTCTCATAGCAAGTTTCAGACCATTGATCTTCATAGAAAACCCCTTTGGGCTTTAGGTAAATATTAGAATGTCATATGCCTTGTAATCTCCATGTGGCCACTGAGGATCTCTACAAAATGTGCACAAACAACTAGATAAAAAACATTAATGTCTAAGCCTCACCAAGTTTGTGACTAACTTGTAGTAGAGGTTTGTCCCTCATGTGTAAAAATATTTTTCAACAGAGGCAGGTTAAGTGAATTTATCAGTTTGTCTTATTTTGTGTTGGTTTATTTCTGCATTTATAAGTTTGAGTAATGAGAAAATATTTTGACCCACAATTATAAACTTTCAGAAAAAACTGTGTGTGTGTGTGTGTGTGTGTGTGTGTGTGTGTGTGTGTGTTAATCTCCCTATTCAAATGGCATCAATGTGTTCTGAATATAATGTATCACATAACCGAGTTGAATGTTAAAAAAGCTTAGATGGATTCACATACAATGATTTAATGTATTATTAAACCTAACCTGCCTGTTTTTCTTTGTATTCTGTTTCAATTGCTTGTTTGACAGCATCTTACCTTGTTGCCCAGTTACTTTGAACTAAATATTCTTTTACTATTGATTCCTTAGTCTCAGAATTATAGTCACTGGTTACCACATACTGAATGGCTTGAATGTATTTATTTTAAATGTATCATAATCAAAACCTTATCTTTGACATAAATATAAAAATATGTTATTTTGTGTATTGCTTTTGTTTGTGAAACAAGACATCTGTCCTATAATTGAGCTAGCATTTACTTGGATTGTATGGGGAACAAATTTCATTCATCTTATATATTATTTTGCCATGTTTGGTTGCTAGATATTAGAAGCCTGTTCTTTTCTAATTAGAGACAAAAAGGGAGTGAAGCAGGGCAGCGGTGGCACACACCTTTAATCCCAGCACTTGGGAAGCAGAGGCAGGCAGATCTTTGTGAGTTCGAGGCCAGCCTGACCTACAGAGCAAGATCCAGGAAAGGCACAGAGTTACACAGAGAAACCCTGTCTCAAAAAATAAAAAAAAAGGAGTGACTCTGAGGGGTGGGGAAGATGGGGAGTAACTGAGATTAGTAGATGGAGGGGAAACTGTAACCGAGATATATTGTATGAGAAAAGAATCTGTTTTCACTAAACAGGAAAAAACAAAAATATAGCAACAATGCACACTTTTTTTTAGAAGCACCTCAAAGTGCCCTCTAAATTTAATGAACACGTCAATGAATGAAGGAGTTGTTACATAACTTTTTGTGAATCATTAAATACTGTATAATAAAAACTCGAGAGAATGAGAGAGAGAGAGAGAGAGAGAGAGAGAGAGAGAGAGAGAAAGAGAGAGAGAGAGAGCTTCCTCACATGACAATACATAATAACTCTACTTGTTTCAAGAAGCTGTAGAGAAATGAAATTGATTTCCTTACTTTGAGTTTCTGTCATTATAACGTATTTATATAATAAATGTAAGGGTGATAAAGATTGCTTACCTGTTACAATCACTTGCTGTTCTTCCTGAGGATATGAGTCTAGTTCCCATGTAAGGAGGCTCACAGACATATAATAATAATAATAATAATAATAATAATAATAATAATAATAATAATAAAATTAAATTGTGCTAATCAATCTTTTATCTTTAACATAAATGTAAATAATTTTATTTCACATATTGCTTCTGTTTGTGAAGTAAGGCATCTATTTTAAAATTGAATTAGCATTTACTTGGATCACATGAGGAACAAAATACCTCCATTCAGATTAAATCCAATAATCACAAAAACGTTCAGCTCTTTTTGATAATGGAAATTGAATTGCTAATTTTGTTTTAACTTATATTGTGATATGTGCAGTTTAAATTTTTAGTTTCTAATCATTTTGCATTATCTTATTCCCCTTACACAGTTAATAAGCAGATTGCTTTAAAAGAGTCATGAGTTTTATAAAAGAAACTTCTTACTAAAAGTAATTTTAAAAGTCATATACTCTTTTTCTTAGAAAATTAAAAATCTATAGAAATATACATATCTAATTCCTATCACAATATTTAATTTTAAAAATAACTAATCAAAATCAAATTAATCATTCATAAACTGTGAAAATTATAACTAAATTGTTCCCATGATTATTGGAGTTTAATGTCTCACTTCACCCAGAATAGACTTCTCAATTTAAAGTTGCTTTTATCAGTAGTCATGTGAATGTTGCCTGGTGCAATGAGGCTCCTGAACTGGTTGTATCTAAACAGGAAATAATGCCTGAATTAAAGGAAACGTCTATTGCAAAGTGCGTGTATAACACTCAGACAAACGTACGCATCATTTCATTTATGATAATCTCAGTTCTCAGTTGACTAAGGATAAGTGTAAACAGCATGATCCTTTTATTTCTCAAGTTGCCTGACATTGGGTGACAATTGAGACCATCTGCTCATTCTCTCTGTTTAAAAATCTGCTTTTGTATATGTTTTTTTGCATTTATTTTCCTGAATTATTATCAGATCTATAGGCCATAATAAAGATTATTGATACTTCCGGTGAGTTTGGAAGAGTTAATCCAACTTCTTCACTTTGTAAAAGGGATATCTTAAATTCAAACTGAGGCTGGATGTCCAAGATCTCATATTAAATCATCACCAAATATCACTTTAGGCATTTTTAGGAACATTATCTGGGTTGATGATATGAATGTAATGCCAGAGACATTAAGTTAGTATTTGAGTTATCCTAGTAATAATATAATTTCCATACAGAAGTAAGGATGAGAGAGGACCCTGTTACACAAATGATGAACTTCAGATTTTCTCTGACCTTTGATGTTATGGCCAAGCCTCATTCAGCTGGCACACCTGTCCTGTACATTTTATAGCCTTGGCTTGACCAAAGATGTTTGAGCATGAACTGAGGCTGAAAGGACTTTCATATGTACTTTGAGATAAGTCAGTTTAGTCCAGTTAATACATGAGCAAGACAATGAGTCCAGAACCTCAGGATTACTTTTGATGTTTTCCTTCTATTAACTGTCTATCACCAAAGATGTTACCCCAGTTTTCTGGCTTAAATCAATACGTACTTATTACCCTACGTTCATGTAGGTGAGCTCTGGTCATTTGAATCCTTGCTCAGGAGATCACAAACCTACAGATCTGCTTCCTTCCTTCCTTCCTTCTCATGGGGCACTGAACATAAAGCACCCCATTTGTAGCTTTGCAGTTACTGGAAGAACTGATTTTGGGATGATGAGGGCACTATGAATGAGGATATCAGGTGCTTCCTGTTGTGGTGTTGGTCTTTATTATTATTGTCATCATTATTATTTATATGCCATGCTGGTGACAAAGTCAGCAACACTTGGGTTTTCCGATGGTCTTAGGTGACCCCTGTGAAAAGGTCGTTCGACCTCCCAGAGGGGTCACAACCCACAGGTTGAATACCACTCCTTTATCAAATGTTAGAGGTTGACTCAGACATTTCTCTTTTTACGGTAGTTGTTATAATCTGCATTTCTCTAGTATTTCTGGCTAATTCTTTTGAGTTACTATGGTGCTCAATATTTATGGACAGTTTGATTTCATTGAGAAATACCTATAGGATTAGTGAAGGGGGTTTCTCCAGAAGTAATTGACTAAAGGAGGTGTTAATGTCAGATATCAATATGTAAAGAGTAATGTAGATAGGCTGGTAGGACAAATGGGAGAAAATAAGAAAAAGAAACGTGTGCATTGAAAACATTCTCATTCTACCTCCTTTATCAATGAAATCAAAATTTCCATGACACTTTGAAAGTCTGTGCCAAGTGAATGGGAGAATGTTAGGTTGAATATGTTGCAAGCAAGACAATATCTACATCCATAGCCTTATCTAGTACTTTGAGTAATTTTGTGGTAGGAGGAATTCCCTTCCAAAAGCACAAGAGATTGTGCAGTATCAGGGAAGAAGAACGGGAAAGCCTAGGTAGAATGTGTTTGGTGTAGATAATGCAGACAATAGAAAACATATCACTGCTTTTTTTTTTCGTTATACATAAATATCAAAAGGCTGAGGCTAATTTCTAGTTTGTCAGTCACCTGTGTGTGTTTCAGTTTATAGCCTACAGCATTCTGGATTCAGAGAGAATACCATTTTTTTTTTAAATTTCTGAACAGTGGAATTGTGTTTTATAAAGGTGACAACACATGGAAAATGGACACCAGAGAAATCTTGTAAATTATATCCTGGCATGACCTTATGTGTACCCGGTTTATGAAAAGGGTTTTTATCATTCATCAGTATTTTTAGACATCTGTCGCTGTGTAGTACATTCTTGAATTTCTAGGGTGGGTCTAGGTACAGTCTCTCTTATTGATGGCATCGGAAGTAGAATTGACAGTCTCCAATAGGGAAGTGCAGAAGAATTTTTCATATGGCTTTGGACCAACCAGTTACCCCACCACACACACACACACACATACACACAAACACTTTTTTTTTTAAATCTTGTAATGCTAAATAATGACTGTATAAAGTGTAAGGAATGCAGAAAGCTGCTGTCAGAGGATATTGGCCAGTACAGCCTGGGCTTTGGTGTGGGCTACTCCTAACAAAATGTCCCTCTTTGTATTAGTCAAGAGATTCCTATAAAGCTGTGGTATAAGCACAGGACAGGCTGATTTACGGGGAATATCACCCAGAGTACAAATGCATGACATGTAGATGAAACTGGCACACAGCCAAGACCTCTTGCCCTTTGGACTGGCTCCCAATCAATAAGGCTCTGTGCTTGTTCCTTCTTCATAAAGTGTAGCCCAAATTCATGAACCAGCCACATGTGTGACAGTCTTCTCTCATTAGATTCGGTCAAGTTGGTCAATATGCATCTTGAACATATTTCATAAGCAGTTCAGAACATCCTTCCCCATGGTCCTCAAAAACACCAATTTGAATAGGAAACAAATTAAATTACCTTGCTTCTACAAAGAAAAAATAGTTATAAAGTAGCATTGTATAAATATTAGCTTTTCCAAGTCTTAGCCACTCTGATTCCTATAGAGAAATCTAGGACTACAACTCTGCTTTCATCATAGCTTCAATTTTGTTTTTAAAACAAAAAAGGAAAGAACACATGGTTTTACTGTGCATTTGCCCTAAAGTGCTATGGGATGGAATTTTTACAAATCATTTCTGATAATATGCTGGTTTTCGTGGCTTCAGTTTTTACAGTATTTTACACAGCTGTGTCTGTGAAGAGGCTCAGCATGATTGTTGTATCTCAATTCTACAGTAAAGGTTCTAGCTACAGTTCCTAATACCATCAATTATTAAATTGTAAATCACCTAAAAATAAATATTATGATATATGTATTTTATGAAAATTATAATACCACAGTAAATGCTTAATGATTATATTAGTGTAGTTCTTTATTCTCTATTTTGTTCAGTAAAATTCCATTAGTATATCCTTATTGCTGCATCCTTTCTACACACCCTCTTCTAATATTATTGTCCTGAAAATTGTTATAGCTTCCCTATTTTCTTTTATTACTCAGTATATATTGAGGCATATCTATTTGCTATATTTATATGGTTATGACATTGAAATTCCAATCGAGCTTTGCATTTTCATGCTTGAAATATCCGTGGCCTCAGGACAAAGGTAGAAATGCTTAGGTTGCCAGAAAATCCTTCATGACCTCTAGCAAATTTCAGTAGAACTTTTATTGCATGGTTTTTAGTCATAAAAGGTGAAAATATTCTTGCATCTCCTGGCATGGTCCTTATTTGTGTCTATTTTTCAAGCCTCCTAGTAAGATGCTGCAATAGTTTTCTACTGAATTTGTTATTTTTGTAAAAATTAAGGCATCATACTGCTGATGTAGCTCTTTGGATAATGCATGCCTGGAACGCACGAAAGTTAAAGCTCTTGCACCACAGAGGAGAGGCATTATCTTTACATTTATTTAAAACTATCCTGACTAAATTTTATCATAATTTATCTATACTTACAATGCTCTTAATGCTTTATTTGGTAATGTGTGAAACACATCACTAGCAACAAAACACATCTCTTTTCTTATTTAGTCTCTATCCTAGAAGTAAAATAAAATTCTTTCCATTTATAATCATTGGTAGTGTTTCCTTATTCTATCCAGGAAAAATCTTATATTTTCCTTTTGATATGATAATCCATTTTATGAATGTTGGTATGGCCCAAGACAAATCCAATAGGAATAGATACAGCACAAAGCTGTAATGCCAAGGTTAGTTGAGAATGTAAGGAATGTATTTGGTGAAAATAAAGAAATACATCAAGCATAGAGCCTTTTTTATTTTCCTTAAAATTGTATATATTAAATTATAAACCACCAAAATAGTGGTATTAGGAGGTAGGTCTTCTGGAAGGTGGCTAGAAGATGAGGACAGAGACTAAGGATTGAGATTAGTGTCCTTATAAGATAGGTTACAAAGTATTTCTTTACCTCTTGTAAAATGTGGGATGTGGGGAGACAATAAGTGTTTGTTTCCCATTGGGAAGGCTTTCACTATGTTATCTGTGAGAACCTTGCATAACCCACACTTGGAAACTATGAGAAGTAAAGGTATGAGCTTTCTAAATTTGTGCAATTCTGCTGTGACATCCTATAATGACTAAGTTAGAGTATGTTCAAGAACATATGATTGGAAAAAAGTTACACCATGGGTAGACAATACAATAAGGAAGATTTAAAAAAAGAGAGAGCATACAAGTAGCTGATGGGCAGGTAGTCCCACTTTACAGACCATTAGGAGGTGCTTTTGATTTTATGTCTAATTGGTATTGCTTCAAGTTATATGTAATATGTATAAGTTTCATATAAATTGCTTATTAGGAAAAATTACTTTATAAAAAGCAAACAGAACCATGAAAAACAAGTTAGATATAACACTTTTATTTATACAGCAGTAAGAATTTAAAACCTGTAACCCAAAGAGTAAAGAGCAAGTGTAGGTAAACTGAACTCTTTCTGCAAAATGATGAAAAGGGGACTAAAATTATTACTAAAAAAAATGAAAGGGACTGCATATTGAAAAGCAGTTAATTTCTACTACACAAGCCAATAAGAAATCCATGTTTTAATACTAGAAAATATGTACACAGATGATTATTGGTATACATATAATCAATTTACAATATGAAAAACATCAATTTTACTATCTTTGATACTAGATGAAATGTTGATTGGTTTGCTATCTATTTATTCAGTTATTTTTTATGAGTGAGACTACCACACTCGGATGTAATACATTATGATTATACTCAACACTACTATCCAAGCCAGAGAATGCACAACATTGGTTTCTTGGTAAAATATCTTACCATGTGGGATTTCTTCAGCAATGTGGACTTACTATCTAGTTGTGGTAAGCATCCCAAAGCAATCAGCATCCCGAATGTTTCTATCCAACATTTATGGGGAGCTGTCCCTTACTTGGCACTTGGATTTCTATTTAAAAACTTGTGCTTTCTGGCAAACTATTAACCACATATACAGATCACTTCTATTCAAGCTTCTTTTTTAAAAACTTTTGCTTTTGAGATAGCTTATAATATAATAGCTTGGTATATGGCTTTTTTGTTTTGTTTTGTTTTGTTTTTCGAGACATGATTTCTCTGTGTAGCTTTGCGCCTTTACTGGAACTCACTTGGTAGTCCAGGCTGGCCTCGAACTCACAGAGATCCACCTGGCTCTGCCTCCTGAGTGCTGGGATTAAAGGCCTGTGCCACCACTGCCCGGCAGTATATGGCTTTTTAACACATCATTAGTTTTACTTGACTCATCCACATGCCATGACCATGACCTCTCATAGCTTCTTTAGAGGTAACTTGCCTCTAAAGTCAATATTCACTACAACTTAAACATAGGTTCTGGGCTCTTAAAGAATTATTTTCTGTAAAATAAATTTTAATGTATAATAAAAACATGTATATATTATACAAACATAATTATGTAATGAACAATGTACAACATACATTTACAACTCAAATATAGCTGTTTAAGTAGAAAAATACTTGATTTGAAATTTTATTAGAAAGAAATAATGAACAGATATGGTTGTGTATCATGGATAGACACTAAAATATGCTTTTGAAAACTATACAAAGACATATTTTAGGTTGATATTTTCATATATATATAATCACTGAATACCATAAATATGATAACTCCAAATATAGGAAGGATATGTAAATCTTAAAATATATAATATTTTTAATGTGTATGAGGGTTTGACCTTCATGTATGTATGCATACACTATTTGTGCAAAGTATGCACAAATGTCAAATGTCATAAAAGTGTAGCATGAATTGTTAGAAGGTCTTATCAATAAAATCAAACCCAGAGCCAGGTATTGGGGTAAAGGCTGAAAGATCAGAGAAGCAGAACAAGCCACAGCTACCTCATCTTGCCTATTTCTCAGCTGATCCTGTTTCCTCAGACTGGAAGCCTCTGAGTCCTTATCCAGAATGAATCTCAGCTGAACTGCTGCTAAAGCCTAAAAGATTAACCAGCTCTAGTTCCTCGTCCTCACACCTTAAATACCTTTTTGCTTCCTGCCATTACTTCCAGGGATTAAAGGCTCTTGTTACCACACCTGGCTGTTTCCAGGGTGGCTTTAAACTCACAGAGATCCAGATGGATCTCTGCCTTCCAAGTGACAGGATTAAAGGCGTGTGTGCCACCATTTTCTGGCCTCTATATCTAGTGGCTGTTCTATTCTCTGACTCCTGATAAGTTTACTAGGGTCCACAATATTTTGGTGAACACAATATCACCACAGAAAAGGGTATTAGATACCCTAGGACTGTAGTTATAGATAGCTGTGATCCAAAGCAAAGTGCTGAGAATTGAACCCATGTCGTCTAGAAGAGCAATCAGTGCTCTTAAATACTGCTCTATTTCTCCAGCGCCAATACATAGTATTGCATGTTCATTTTACACTCAACATACTTGGTTTATTCCTTTGTATTTTGCTTTAAAATTTCAAGGAGTTTCTTTTAAACAGAATGACATTGCCAAGGTACATAATTTCATAACACTTTTACATGTTCAATTATTTATCCATTAAAATACAAGAGTTTACTATTATAAAACTCAGAATGATCACAGTAATGGTAGTTTTTTCACATGTAATTAGTAAGATAAATGTTATTACTTAAGCACATACGGCATAGTTTGTTTTGAATGACTCCTCAAATAATTAATATTTTGAAATCTTTAAATTCTGTAGGTCAGAATATTACTACACCCATAGACAAGAAATTCAGCAGATACAACCAAGTCAAAAGTAATGTTAAATGGATGTAGTTCAGAATGGCTCCATACTTATGAAAAAGTTAAGGACCAGCATAAAGACAGCAGGTCTAGGCATACACAGAGAGTTGACAAGCAGAGATCCACACAAAAACCAAAGAACAATGTGGCATTCAACAGACCCTGTTGGCACTTTGTTTGTGAAATTCTATCTCAACTATGAGAAACATGTTTATTTACATTAAAACACATAATGTGATAGCCTGGTTTGATAGGAAAGGCTCAGTCTGCACTATTTATGCATTTATAAACATAAGTGCAAAGTAAAAATGTATGAACTCCAATAAAATTATGTATTTTTTCTAACCACCAAGTAATGTCTACTTTTTTATTCTGTGAAGAGGCTCAAAAGCCTTGCATGGTTCATTCATGTTAATAATTGTCCCATCAGTTCATTCATTTCCTTTTGAATTTTTAATAAGTAGTAATAAGAAATTACATAACATCTTTCAGCACTTCTCTGAGAAATTTCATATAACCTCTCATCTTTATTGATTGAAATTTCTGCTTTATACATACTTCAAAACTCAATCCAATAATGTTTTCTGAGTCTGTCATACAGTATTCCCTGTCTACTTATTTCCAATAGAAGGATCCTCATTTCCTTTACAAGAATTATTTCCAACAATAATTTTATGATTAGATACTCTCAAAATAAAGACATGATATAGCAATCTGACTTTTCACAATAGTTACGTAGTTATCACACAATATAGCAATTTGACTTCTGGGTTTATATGTAAAGGCCATAAAGATCACACACTTACCTACTAATTTCAGTATTCACAACAGCCCAATTGTAGCTAGAGTTTTCCTGCCTGGCCCACGGTCAGGGCAAATCTCTCTCACCCGCCAGTCCCACAGCCACTCAGACCCGATCAAGTAAACACAGAGACTTACATTAGTTACAAACTGTATGGCCGTGGCAGGCTTCTTGCTAACTGTTCTTATATCTTAAATTAATCCATTTCCATTAATCTATACCTTGCCACATGGCTCGTGGCTTACCGGGATCTTCCAATGCGGCTTGTCATGGTGGCAGCTGGCAGTGCCTCCCTCTCAGCCTTCCACTTCCCAGAATTCTTCTCCTTGTCCCGCCTATACTTCCTGCCTAGCCAATGGCCAATCAGTGATTTATTTACTGACCAATCAGCAACACACTTGACATACAGACCATCCCACAGCACCCAATTATAAAAATAAACTAAATGTCCTCCAGCAGGTGATAGATAAAAGAAAGAGGTATACACACACACACACACACACACACACACACACACACACACACACACACGCCTTACCAATGATCAAATTTTGTCATAAAAAAAAAAACCCTATAGATCTTAAATTATCTCTTCCAGACTTGTTTCATTGAAAACATCTTACTCATAACCTGGACAATATATGAAGCAACTAATCTGGCTTTTCCCCCATCAATAGCTATTAGTAAAGTTAACAGGAACAGTATTTACAGATGTCAAATCTGGTAATATGCCATCCATCTCTTCTAGAGACTGTGGGTGTCTGAGCCTTTCTGTAATTTCTCTCATAAAGAACTTGAGTATCTTTTTTCTTCACAAGACTTCAGTGTATCAGAGGATACATAACAAAATTATTTAAAATTCACAGGCCTTTTACGCAGTTAATAAGAAGTCTGACTATGTAGGGCATATCAAGGTATCCCTTTTAGGGTGAAGTTTATATGCTATTGCACTGGAGCCCTGCTAGAATCCAATTGTGGCTGAAGTGAACCAGAAGTTGCTTGAGATCCTAGGCACAACTCACTCTTCATTTATATTGGACACTGCCCAATTTTGTTGTGCTCTGACTAGCTGTTCATTTTCAGTAGGCGTGGAACCTGAGTCTCTGTTCCGGTCCACATTGCCTTGTAAGTTGTTCTGCCCTTTGTAGCATATGCACTAGGGTACCTCAGTTTGACACATTATTTGTAGCTATCATAGACTTGCATAAAGGTTTTTCAAGATTTTGCCATCAAAGTCCTTCTTGTATACACTCACTACCCTATTAAGGAACAGCTTTTGCCTTGCTATAGCTTTTGAAGATTAAGTGGTCAATTCGCCCAATATCCTTAATTCTTCAGTTGGTACAGAAATGTCAATGTACATATTTATTAAATAAAATGAATGATGTCTAATAAGCTCAAGAATAATACAGAAAAAATGAGAAATTTCAAAGTAATCTCCTTAGAAAAAAATTCAAATTATTTGTGTGTGTGTGTGTTTGTATAAAATACTTGAGTCATAAATATTTAGTTTGAGATACTATTGTCAAATATTTAATTAAATATAAACACACAATTAATGGCATGAAGATCCTTGCTTGAACCTTTATAGCCTGTTTCATTCAATAGTTTAACCAAAAAAGCCTCCTCAAGGAGGATATTACCATAACAAAACACGAGGCTTTAATTGCATTTTGAAACCTATCACCAAGTGTATAACTTTGAAGATGGTTTACCATATTAATTAAATCACTTTCTTCTTCTCAAAGCATGTTCGCACAAAAATTACACTTGAACATATTTTCTCACCCACTTCAATTTCATTAGATTAGTTATTCCCTGGAAAGCCACAGAAAACAGAGGGTCATGTGTTTTTTTAGTTAGTATGTGTAAGTCATGTTCAAATACAAATCAAACAATCAGATAATTACAGAAAACATTTTTCAGCCTTCTAATTGAAAGAATGATTGTGTAAATGAAAGTATATTACTAACTGCTTTATCTCAGATATAGATTTGGCATCAATTTTAATGAAAAGTTTGTAGAAGAATTATACAGAAAATTAACTTCTGCTGAGTATTTTGTGCCCCCAAAGTAAATAAAACTATTTAAAGCCCTGTAAAGTTTGTATTACACAGTGACTAACAATTACTGATATGAAATTCATGGTGAGTGTAATAGTCAAAATATTTAACCCAAGGTACAGTAAACTTTGGGGTTTTGTTTTTGCTTTAAATTGGGTATTGACTTACTTATGGGACATAAAATATTTCTGTAATCAGGTGCTATTGGATTTTTCACTGCTTTATTACTGAAGTTTATTGTTCAATCAAAAAAGCATATATTTTAGTGCCTGTGTTGACAGGAAGTAATTCCAAATCCTTCATGCTGAAATTCCTCTTCCTATTTCTTCTGCTGCCCTTTGCAAAAGAAAGAGAACTAGTCAGCATTTTTTATATTTTTTCTCAATTCATATTCACACTTTACATTGTATAATGTAGAACATTATTAAATACACTTGTACAAAATTTGATGATTTTAAATATAACCTAAAAATCAATTCAAAATATAGACATTACAGTTTCGTGCAAGTTGTCCCTTTTGAAAACTACTGATTTAGTTTAGTGGTTTGAAAAGAAAATAATTTAAAAGAAGTCCAGTGAACTTGAGACTCTTTGTTCCACTGTATCATTTTTTTTTTTTTTGAGTAATGTGAAATACGAAGATGGCTAATTCAAACTTATTTGAGTTTATATGCAGTAAGTGTTGGGGGTGTGCATCTCTTTGCATGTGTGCAGAGGCCAGAACAGCTCTGTTCTATCACTCTCTACTTCAATCTGTTGGCAAAGGGTCTCTCACTGAAAGTTCCAGACAGGCTGCAACCAGTACACAGCAAGCTCCAACAACTCCAGTGTCTCTGCCCCCACCCAGCTCTATATGTGATTGCTGGGATATGAACTCTGATCTTCTTGCCTGTACTACTGACCCATCTCCCCTACCCCAAGCTAAGGCATCCTTAAACAACAACAAAAACTTATTCTTCAAGAAATGGTTAATATTTTTCTTCTTATTTTGTATACTAAGATTACTAAGAGAGTATTAGATTATGTAGCAAATTCCATTTCTTTTTTGTCAACCTGTTACTGAACATTGATGTGTGTATAGTCTACCACAACAATAGTAAGTACAAAAAATCAGCAGTTTGTATTGTTTCTTTTCCTTTCCTTCTTCTCCAGATGACCTCTCTTTTGGAGAAAGTAGGCTAATAAAATCACCCAGGAATCCTGAGATAGAGTGAAGCTGTGTGTTTAAGTCCAATAGTATGAAAATGGGTAAGCCAGATTTATGCACACATATTTAACATTGTAATGTCTGTAGCATGAATCTTAAATAGTCTTTATTAATAAAATCAAACCTGAGGCCAATTATTGGGGTGAACACTGGAAGATCAGAGAGACAGAACAAGCCACAGCTAACCTTACCTGGTCAACTTCTCAGCTGATCCTGTTTCCTCAGACTGGAAGCCTCTGAGTCCTCATCCAGAATGGGTCTCAGCTGAACTGCTGCTTGAAAGCCTGAAAGCTTAACCAGCCAAATGCTTAACCAGACCAAATGCTTCTTGTCCTCACACCTTATATATCTTTCTGCCTTCTACCATCACTCCCTGGGATTGAAGGCTCACTTTCTGGGATTAAAGGCGTGAGTCACCATGCTTGGCTGTATCCTTGAACACATGGATTTCTACCTAGCTCTGCCTCCCAAGTGCTGGGATTAAGGGTATGTGCTACCACTGCCTATCCTGTATGTTTAATATTGTGGCTGTTCTGTCTCTGACCCCAGATAAGTTTATTAGGATGCAAAATATTTCAGGGAACACAATACCACCACAAATGTCTCCTTGATTAATTGTTCCTTTGATTAGAATGAAGTGTCCTTCATCTAATCTGATTAATTTTATTTGAAATCTATTTTGTCTATCATTGACTGGCACTTGCTTCTTGTATCTCTCATTTGCTGAAATATTTTTTGCCATCGTTTCACTATAAGGTGGCTCATATCTCCAAAGGTAAAATGAGTTCATGGCATACAACTGAAAGACATTTTGTTTCTTAATTTAACTAACCTATGCCTTTTTACTAAGTAGTTGAGGCCATTAATATTTAACGTTATTATTGAAAGGTATGAGTTGAATGCTAACATTTTGTTCTTTTTTTTCCTGTTTGTATTCTTCATCCTCTTGTGTGTTCCCATGATCTTAGGAATATCTTTATTCCTTTCTTCATTCCAAATACAGATAATTGTGTGACTTTTTATTTCATGGACTTTGTCATTCAGTGACTGAAATGCTTGATATTGTGTTCTGTGTTCTTATACCCTCTCAGATGCCCCAGATCTCCTCAACCTGTCTAGGACGTTGAGAGAAGATAGGACATTTGGAGAACAATACATCTTACTATTAGATAAGACTGTAAGTGGCTTTGCTATCTGTCCTTCCACTTAGACAACAGACATTCTTTTGATCACAATTTAAATGAAAAAGTGGCAAAGAAAAGTAGCAAGACATGGAAAGGAGGAGAACTTATTATTATTTGTTTGGCTAAATGGGCATAGTATTCATCTGACTTCTAATCATTTGTCAATATATCTATAGACTGGGTACAGTCCTCAAGAATCATCAGAGAAGCTTTTCTCATTAGACACAGAAAACCACATCAGGCCAAGGTGCAGAGAATAGAAGAACTGTGGACTGCTGAGCTTTAAATGGGACCTTTATATCACATCCCATTCACACGGGCCTCAGGAATCACTGGAGAAGAGAGAGTAGAAAGAAAGAGACATGGGTGGTAGACAGCTACAAGGAAACAGAGTTTTTCTGGACATTTCAAGGAGTTGCTCACTGAAATCTTAGTGGTTATAACAACAGTTGGAGACCTGCACAAGCTCAAACCAGAAGGAATCCCAACATGGAGGAGTGCTGGGAGTATGCAATCCCGCGTCTAGCTGAGGAGTTGATGGATATTAGCAACTCGTAGCTGCTGTAAAAGGGAGAGTCAGTGTTATTTAAGAAAGTGGCTTCTGATAAGCCAACCATGCTTCAGTGAATGGCCCAACACCCAAGAGTATAAGAATGACACAACCCAACCCTCTTGATGTTTTGTGTAAGAGGGTTTTATTTTGGTTTAGTTTTTGATCTCTCTCTCTCTCTCTCTCTCTCTCTCTCTCTGTGTGTGTGTGTGTGTGTGTGGTGTGTGTGTGTTGATACAGATTTAGGTATTTAGGTGTATTATGGGGTTTTTGGACAGGTCGTTAATAGTATGATGCCTTATTATTTTTTAGACATTCTTACTGTTATTACTGTTATTTGACACCCCTCATTCCTTGTTCTATATTTACCACTCTCTCTATGTCTTCCTATAGAATACTGGTCATCTATGGATAGTAGCATGAGGCAATTTATTTATCTTATTTTCCCTTTTGCTTTTTTATTTAAAAAATTATTCATTTTACATGCCAACCAGAGATCCCCATCTCATCCCTTCTCCTGCTCCCCCCCGCCCGAACCTCCCCACCCAACCCACCCAATCCACTCCCATCCCCTCCTCTAAAAGGGTAAGGTCTCCCATGGGGAGTCAGCAGAGCCTGGTACATTCAGTTGATGCAGGTCCAAGCCCCTCCTGCTGCATCAAGGCTGTGCGAGGTGTCCCATCATAGATAATGAGCTTCAGAAATCCAGTGCATGCATCGAGGATGGACCCTGATCCTACTGCCAGGGGCCCCTTAAACAAACCAAGCTACACAACTGTCTCCTGTATGCAGAGGGCCTAGTCCGGTCCCATTCAGGTTCCACAGCTACTGGTCTAAGCATGAGGCAATTTAAAACATGGGAGAAAGCCTTTGGGCATATAGAAACTACTCTCTTTGATTGATATGATTTTAGAGGTATATATTTATCAATCTGTATACATTAAATGACTTCAGTGTCTTGTATATCAACTATACATAAAAATGTTCAAATAAAACTGAAAACTAAAAGAACAAGAAGTCATAAAATTGAGTATGTAGGGAAGGGGACATAGATTTGAGGGAATTTGGAGTAGAGAGTAAAACTGTTTAATGTATTTTGTATACAATTCTCAAAAAAATAATATGATGGATTTTTTAAAACAGAGATGGTCTTAGAAGCCATACACTTGGAATCTCACAACAACCATACTTCGTTCTATTTTCACGTGATTACAGCTAGTAAAGCACTGTGTCTGAGTGTGGACCTTCATTCTTAAGCATTGGGCTAGGAGGTTACAATGAGTCTGCAGCATCATTTGCAGAGCGCGCTACAATCTGACGTGCTTTCTCGTCAGTGAAAATTGGCCTGCAATTCTGGAACAGAATGAGGAAACTGAAACATCTCATAGAGACCCAGTAGCTATATCATTATGTAGCTCAGAGGAAGTGCATGTTTACTAAGTTCTGTACAATCCCCTAACATCCTGTGTGTTCTAATCACTTTAATCTCCTGAGGAAAGAGGATGATCAAAACACATTTAAAAATACGTTAAAAGGGGTCAAAGTTAAAAGAAATATAGGAGTTGGTTCTTTCCTTCTATCATATAGATCCCAGGGACTCAGGTTGTCAGGCTTGGCTGCAGGGGCCTTTATCAGCTGATACATCACTCATCCTCTTATTTATTTATTTGTTTATTTATTTATTTTTTCATTTTCATACCAATCACAGTTCGCCCTTCTCCCTCTTCTCCGGCTCCTGCCCCCACCTTCCCTCCACAACACCCATCCACCGCTCATAGTGGGTAAGTCCTCCCATGAGGTGTCAAAACAGGCTGGCATACCAAGTTGGGCAGGACCAAGCCCCCCCCCCCATCAAGACTGAGCAAGGTATCCCACTATAAGGAATGGACTCTAAAATGACAGTTCATGCACCTATAATAAATTCTAGTTCCATTGCCAGGGGCCCCTCAAACAGATAAAGCCACAGAACTGTCACCCACATTCAGAGGGCCTAGCTCAGTCCTATGCAGGTTCTCCAGGTGTCTGTCAAGAGTCCACAGGTTCCCACTAGCTCAGGTCAGCTGTCTCTGTGGATTTCCACATCATGATCTTGACGCCTCTCCTTGCTTCTGTAATCCCTCCTCCATCTCTTCAACTGAACTACAGGAGCTTGGCCCAGTGCTTGGCTTTGGGTCTTTGCATCTGCTTCATGAGTTACTGGTTGTAGGTTCTACGATGACAATTAAGGTAATAATCAATCTGATTACAGAGAAAGTCTAGTTCAGGTACCCTCTCTACTATTGGTAGGATTCTTAGCTGGGGTCATCCTTGTGGGATTCTGGGGATTTCCCTATCACTAGGTTTCTCCCTAACCCCATAATGGTCTCCTCTGTGAAGATATCCGCTTAATTGCTCTCCCTCTCTGTCTCTCCCCCAACTAGGCCATCTTGATCCCTCTTGTTCCCTTCCCTATCCCCTCCCTTCGACCTCCACCCTTTGCTCAAAAACTTTTGCAAACTACTCTGTTTCTGCCCCTGCCTCTGCCTCTGTCTCTGTCTCTGTGTCTCTGTCTCTCTCTTCCTCTCTCTCTTCCTCTCGTGTGTGTCTCTCTGTGTTGTGTGTGTCCATATGTGTGTGTAAGTACATGTATTATAAACAAAAATTACCAGTTACAGATTCAGTGATGTTATCACCTCCTCATTACTTTTCATTTAATACAGTTGATCACACTTTCCTTCATACCCAGACTTTTACTTTGCATAAACTTTGAAAGGGCAAGCTGAAAGCCAAGGTTAAATCATCTCTTCACTGCTTTCTTTGACTCAAGATTCTTTAACATTTCCTTCATTATGAATTCAGCTTCTAGAGGAATAAACATATTTTGATTGATCTTCTACTTAAAATTTCAAATGATTTCTCACTTTAACATTTATCTCCCTGACATTTAATACTGTTTAAATGTGGGCATTTATCTCCCTAAGCTAATATGTCTTTGGTTACAACATGCAATTTACTTGTCTAAAAGAGGAATCCTAATATATTTTGATGTATTTATCACATAGTATTTTCTTTTTCATGGTTTTTCTGATTAAAATACCATTTTTTGGAATCTGTAGATATTCAAACAAATCCATGAGATTCAGATATATTCACGTTTCAAATATAAAGTGGGTAGTTTGGCACACGTTGTCAGTATTTCTGTGCTGTTTTATTTAGTTTAAAAGAAAGGCTTCTGCTTTTAACTTGTGACTCTGAACCCAACACAGTGGATCCTGAAAGAGCAACACAAATTCTTGCTGGGACTCTCCGTGTCAGATCTTCACATTCAGAATGATAGTAACTAAACTTTTTTCTGCTACCTGTTAGTACCATCTGAAAACTCTTTCTGATTCTTCTTTTATACCATTTCAGCACTTTTCTGCCAGAAAGATAACACTTTTCACATGAGTTTTATTCCATTTCAAAATGATGAAATCAGGGAAGTAAATGCTGTTTATATAACATTGACTTCCATTATGATGACTTTCCATCAGCAATTTTCAAAAACATCCTCATTTACTCTTCCAGTTGCTGTGAAAACTACTAAAATGGTCATTTATTCCCCTAGTCACTACCAGTAATCTAGGCAATGTGTCTTTTCCAACTGCCAATAATACTGATTTATATGTCCTGTTGGGGGATTTCCTTGTTACAAACAAATGGCAATTTTATTTCACTGAGCAGTAACTTTCTGAAAATTAATAGAATTTGTTTGTACATAGTCTTGACTAGAACAATATGAGCTTTAGGAGATTTGTACATATGCATATGCATGTATATATACATATACTTATATATGAAAATGAATTTTTTAAAGAAAAATGAATACTTGTTTAAAAGCCTCCATGCAGATAGACTTAGTTTTTTTAGTGTAAGACTTCCTCTTTCATTAACTAGAAAAGCAATTAGCCTTTTTCAGGTGCAAAGGAGACCTGTTAGTAGACTGAACAGTGGGTTTGTGTGGACCTGGGTTTAATGTTATGTTACTTACTATCAAATGATGTCTTCATAAAAAGAATTTAAGCATTAGAATCACCCAGAATCTTTGCGATGGAGTCAGTATACCAAATGTGAAAGAAATGCAAACTTCTCACATTTATCCCTACTACAAATGTTAGAAAGTGATCATTAGTCACATGAAAGTTTTTTTTTTCTGCAAGGGTGTTTAAACATTCAGAAATAACCTTACCAAGAAATTATATTTTCAAAGACATCATTGCTTTCCATAGAATAAAACTACATAAAATCAATAACTCCAACATCCAATATTATACATACCTATGAAGCTTGTTTTAGTTGAAGTAAACTATTGATTCTTTCACCCCCTGCTGGTTTCCCTTATACTATGTTGTGTTAAAAAATGTTTTTCCCTAAAGTAAATACATGTATAAAGTATTTAAATATACTTAAAATTCTCATTTATTTACCATATTGTGGTTCACTCTCTGTTCGCTTGAAACTCTAAAACAGAATGAGTAATTGGAAAGATTTAGAGGTCATCAAAAGCAAATTACCTGCCAATCTTCCTTCCTTGTCATTTATCCAAGAAAAAAATTTCTTGCACCTTGTAACTAAATACCTTGGGGCATGTACTGTATTGGATTTTATGTCAGGTCATGCGAGGCTCATAATGGACTTTGAGCAGTACAGTCCTGACAATGACAGAGAAGGCAACTTTCAGTCATTAAATGAGTTTCCTGTCATCTAGGCTCATACTAAGTGACACTTGTTTTTTCAAAGCCTTTAAATGATTGATGGTCCAATATTTTAAAATACTAAAAAAGAATCTATAACTACTCGAGCTAACCACATGCATCAGTAATAATAAATTCTCTGCCTCTCTTCCCTGCCTGTCTCAGGAAACCCTGTAAATTTGTTATGGGAAAATTACATATTATGTTATATATAACCAATATATTTTTTAAAAACTCTGTAACCAAACAAGTATTTATCTTATGTTAAATATGAACTTATAGTAACTTATACCATACATGTTCGATACTATAAAACAATCTATAAAACCTCATTTTATTACAAGTTAAGTTTATTTTTAATTGAAAATAGATTCTTATACAATACATCTCAACCATTTCCTCCCCTACTCCTCCTAGCTCTCCCTACATTCCCTCTCTCTCAGATCCACTCCCCCTCCTTTCCTCTTCAGAAGAGGAAGCCTCCAAGCGATTATAGCCAGAGAAGACAAAACAATATACAATAAAACAAGGTAAAAGCCCTTATATAGAGATGGACAAGGAAACTAGGAGGAAAAGAATCCCAAGAGCAGGCAAAAGAGTCATAGATACACCCCCTCCCTCTTCATCAATGGTCTGTAAATAATACAGAATAGTATTTACATATTAATTATATTAACTTTGACATCTAAAAATCACAGTAAATATTAGAAAAATGTATGGAGGAAGTATACCATTTAATAAAATACATGAGGCTGTGACATTTTTGGCATTCACAGAGGTAGATTTTCTGTAGATAGAATGGGATGTTTGAAATTCTAAGTGATTTCTTCTGTTTATTAATGCTTTTTGCTATAATTAACTTTTTTTAAATATTGGAAGTATTTTCTTCTGGAAAGACATGTGTGTCCCTGCTTCACATAAAAGTTAAGTAAATGTGAATTTTGTCTTAGTGCAAACAGAAATAAATACTTGCTTTAAAGCATCATAGATAAAAGTGTGAAAAAGAAGTTTCTATAGCAAGCATCCACACGTCTCCTTTTGAGAGGGCAGTATGATCATCTTTACGACTTTTACAAGAGAAAAATGTAAATACTAATAAAAGAACCAGCTTGCTATCATGATCTCCTCGGTGAACTTCTATATTTAACTATCCCCAGCTGTGATGCGACTATGTCTGATTTTATAACAGATCTGAGAAGGAAAAAACAGCTACTGCCATTGCCATTTCCTCCTCTGATTGCGCAGGAATGCCACCTAGTGTCACAACAGTTACTGAGTCCTGGCTGCTTCCTGAAAGACGTTAACATGCCACAGCACAGTATTTTAAGAGACTCTCCAAGGTTATACACCACAGCAAACTGTGCAGGACAGCCTGACATAACCTAACAGTAGGGGGAAAGAAACCCAGTGAGGCTTTAGCAGTTTGGAGTTTCACATTTTATAGAAAGCAAATTAAATAAACTTTACCAAAAAAAAAAAAAAATCAAGGTATTTTTTATCAGGCCAAGAGTATTAAAAGAAAAAAAACAGAATAACTTTCTTTGCAATCAGCTCAATATTTCATGGATTCACATTATAATTCTGAAAAAATGCAGCAAAAATACGTTATTCTTTGCTGTTCAGATGCCTTTAGATGTCATTGATTTCTAGTAAAAATGAGGAAAAGACAAACATAACTGTAGTTGAAATATTGTCTTGGATTAAATATTTTAATAGATGCTATTGTTAACTTATGTTGAATGAAAGGAATATTTAATTTATAATTTTAATGCAAATACACCCACCTTTGGTGAGTTAAAATAAGAAATGCCCCTGTAACTTCAGTGATATTCAGACTCATTAGGATTGTCTGCTTCAGTTTCATAGCTGACTTAAATAAGTATTTCAGGTATGTTTTTTTTTTAATCCTTTCGAAAAGTAGATTAATTATACAAGTGCTCTAAAGAACTTCTCCATTAATTTTTGCATATGAGATAGAACAGTGTTTTAAAAAAATGGCAGCATGTACCTGCGTGGGATGTGAGAAGAAGCAGCAAGCAGAAACCAAAAGGGGAATGGAGAGAATTATGTCACAATGGGAACAGGGGGATATGTGACAGGGTGACATTTTTCTCTTTTCTTATAATGCACCTATTTTCACCATTACTAGAAGTTTTACTGCGAACTAACAGCCTGAAAGGGCATTCCTAATGTCAACACAACATTAGGCTATGGGACTATTCAGTGAAAAGAAGCAATGATGAACACTGGCAGGTAGTAAGAACCTGGGCTGCAGGCATCGCCCACAGGAATGTTCCTGGTACCCAGTGTCCTGATGTACATCCTCAGGAACAGCTAGAGTCCTCTTTAATTCAACCTGAAGTGGTAGAAAGGCTTAAAACTTGCATCTAAGGTTCAACACATCTTTGTTACCTGTGGTGTTCCTAGAGACCACGTGGACCATGAAAAAGCACAGTGGAGAAAGATTAGTTGAAAGATATACTTTAAATCATTGCAATCATATTGCAAAAGAAAATTATTATATTTTGAAGTTTGAGATGATTTCATGTATTATAATAGACAAAAATCAGAATTCAAACATAGGTCCAACTGGTCTTAAAATTAGCGTATCTACTGATGAAACACAAAATCCTTTAGCCTAGTTCTGTCATTAACTACATATATTTAAGAAAACCTCTTTATGATTTGCTTCCTTGAAAGAGTGAGGTAGTGATGTGAATTATCTATGAATTTGTTCTTTAGTCATTAAAGATCTGGCATTCCAGAACTGTAAATATTGCACATTTTTTCTCCATATTGCAAAAAGGCCACTCTAAAGTAAGCTGTTTAAAGTTTTTTTGTTTTTGGTTTTTCGAGACAGGGTTTCTCTGTGTAGCTTTGCGCCTTTCCTGGAACTCGCTTTGTTTTTAGTAAGGAAGATATTGACACTTTCACAACAGAAATGAGAAGGTTGTGAATTATTTGCCTCTTAAACAGTTAACATTTTCAAGGGAGATTAAGGAAAATAAGGTTATTGCAGGTTGAAGAAGCAGCATTGAAAGAAAGCATGAATTAGCATTACATAGTTTATGGAGTAGTTTATGAAGATACTGAGATTTTGAAACATCTAGGAAAAGAATTTATAAAGTAAACATTGGACATAGTTCCTGTCATGGTAAACAAGGAAGGTGAGTTAGATTATATAGTGATATGCTTTTGGACAAAAAGTGCTAGCTGAATGCACTACCAAAAATAATGAGAAAAATATAAAAGAACATTCTTATTACACAGCTCTGTAATTACTCTTTTCTGTAAGTAATTGAAAGCCATGAAAGAATTCTGAGTTTAGAAGTGCCAAAATTAAGATTAAATATTACAAAGTCAACTCTAATATGTAGAGTATGGAGGAACAGATCAGAAAATAAAATGAAATTGCTAAATTAGGAAAGAGAGCCTCAAGAAAAAAACAGAGGGTAGAGGATTCATAGGCTCATAACTGAAAAGTGTAAAAATTAGTTCATAACATATTGTCAAGCCTTGGACAGAACCTAGGAAGAAGTCAAAGCATGGATACCAGATGTCAGACATGATTACTTTTGTGATGATGCTGTTAAGACATTTAAAGTTAGCCGGGCAGTGATGGCGCACGCCTTTAATCCCAGCACTCGGGAGGCAGAGCCAGGTGGATCTCTGTGAGTTCGAGGCCAGCCTGGGCTACCAAGTGAGTTCCAGGAAGGGCGAAAAGCTACACAGAGAAACTCTGTCTTGAAAAACCAAAAAAAAAAAAAAAAAAAGACATTTAAAGTTAAAGGAACACTGGTAATGAGCTATTAACTTCAATGCAAATGTGACCTCCATATTTAATATAATCCATTTCTACCAAAAAAGAATAAACATTAGTCAGTTACATACATTACGGAAATGCTAACTATCACAGGCTGGTTTCCCACAGAAACAAATGGAATGCATGCAAAAATTCCTAAAAGGAATTGCTGGGATGGTAGAAGAGCAAAAATAGGGGGTGGTCTGGACAGTGATGTGGCCTGAGTAAAGGCCTCAGGGTCATAGACAGATATCTAAATCAGGAACAGCTCCTAAGAATTTACATTCCTTGTATCAATTTAGTACTTCAGAGACCTCCTATGTCAACACCCATCTCAAAGACAGGTGAGAGATGTCACTTGCCAGTGTTCCCACACACTATGGAATGAATTGAATTCTAGAAAGAAAACAGTTTCATGACAATGCCCCCCAAAGGCACTTCTTAGTCTCCTGTACCTTAAAATGCTAGTGTCGGAATGTCTTATGTCCAACATGTCATTTTTATCATGGTTATTACCAGCATTCCCTTCTTTTTCTGTTCAAAAATGTCTAATTCCTTTACTTCCTAAGTGCCTTAATGTTCTCTCTCTTAAAAATAGTTATCTTAAGCAAGCCAGTTTTTCCACATCTTTCTGCTCTTAACCTGCTTCTTACATTCTGCAAAGTTTAAATTGTCACATTTTTAATCGATTCTTCAGCAACATTATATCTCAAGTTGTATTACATTGTTGCAGCCTGGTCTTTCTCTTTTGTTCTGGACACAAATTTGCTGAAGTAGCACGGAAGAGTTTTGAGATATTCAAGCCACGTGGTCTTTTTCTTTCTTTTTTTCTTTCTCTCTGTTCTCAGTGACACTATATTATATTTGGTAACCCTGAGGTAACAACTATTATAGAGACAGTTAACAGTGAGGACACAGATATTCAAAAGTAAACACTGGTTCTTTCATGTTTTCATTTCTCTGAAGCTAATTTTCTCAGTTCCCATGCTCTTACCTGCCTATTTCAAAAATAGGAATGATATTGTCACCTATTTAACCTATATATTGACTTGTTTATAAGCAATGTATGTCATCATTTAAAAATTTTATATGAATATATATATATATATATATATATATATATATATATTTGTTTTTGAGAAATTACATGCATTAGTTTTCTTATTTCTGGGATAAAATACCTGGCCAAATCAACTTAATGGAAGAAGGTTTTCTTTCAGTACAGAGTTTAATGGAGCAGTTTATCACATAAGCCAGGACAAGGCAGCAGGCCCTCCCTGCAGTTGGTCACCAAATGAGCAGTGGGGGATGAAGAGATGAAGGCAGTACTCGGCTCAGTTTCTCCTTTTTTTATTCTGGTTGAGATCCCAGCCTGTGGAATAATTCTGCCCAGAGTTAAGGTGAGTCTTCCCACCTAAAGTACCCCATTCTCACAATCTCCTCACAGAAAAGGCTAGAAGTTTGTCTCCCAGGTTATTTTTGAATTCTGTCAAGTTCACACTATTAACTCTCAGAGAACTTTTCCACAGTCTTTAAGCACTAGAACTAATTGACTCAATCTGTCTGTTGAAAGATGTCTGAGATGCTGAGATAGTACCCATTTTTTTTCTACTTTTAAGAATTGATATGTACTAAACAGTCATGGACAGGATTGTATGTGAACATAGATGTTCATTTTTAACAGAAATTCCTGAAAGTGCAATTGCTATACCATATGGTAGGCATGTGCCTAGTTTTCTTAAAACCTCCAAATTACTTTATGAATGAAATATTTTATGCCTCAACATCAGTAATTGAGAGATTTAGTTTTCTACACTCTACACAGTATTTTAATTTTGCTTCAGACTTTCCAAGGGATATACTGACATTTTATTGTTATTTTAATTTACATCTTTTAGGACTAAAGATGCCATAATAAACATTTTGTAATTATTTTGTGTTAAACTACCTTTGCTCTAATAATAAACGGAGATTTTATTTGACTAAATGATTGTGATATAGTTTCAAGGATGATAACACCTATATTTATACATGTATATATACCTACTAAATAAATAAAGGGGTTTATTTTACATGCTCATTGTGTTTAAACTAGAGTAATAAAATAATTCAATACTAAAATTAAAAATGAGATTTGTACTAACTGATTTCTAAACTTATTAAAAGCCAAAATAAACAATGATGTTGGGTAAAGAGAGTCACATACTTTTAGAAAACAAACAACAGCAAAATAGCTCAGAAATTGCCATACAAACTATGTAAAAATAAAATCAATGACATACAGGTTGTCTTTATAGTAACTAGTTCTAAGGTAACACTTATATACACAATCATGATGAACTTAGTGGTTTGGAGAGATGAGTCAGTGATCAAGAGTGCTCTTTGACCTTGCAGAAGGCTGAAGTTCCTTAGTTCTGGTCCACATCACTAAGAACTGATGGATTGGTCAGTATTTATAGTGCTCCTTGATCTTGCAGAGTACTGGAATTCTGTGGTCTGGTCCCCAGAACTGAGGACTGGAGAGATTGTTCAGTTTATAAAAGTACTCCTTGGTCTTGTAGAGGACTGAAATTCAGTGGTCTGGTTCCAAGCACTGAGGACTAGAGTGATGGGTCAGTATTTAAGAGTATTCCTTGGCCTTGCAGAGGACAAGAGGACTTTGGTTCTTGTCACCAGCACTGAGGGCAATAGCAATGAGTGAGTATTTAAGAGTATTCGTAATCTAGAGGACTAGAATTCTGTGGTCTGTTCCCAGCTCTGTAACTCCTGCTCTAGTAATCACATGCACCCTTCCATGAATATCACACATATATAGTATACATTCACTCAGACACAGCACAGAAACCTAAATACACCAAAGTAAAATAAACACACAAACAAGTAAATAAAACCATAATCTCACTACTTACCAATTACTATAATAAAACAGTTCAAATAAATCACAGAATTAATTCTTAACATGAAGCTATATATCCCTAGACAAAAACAAAGTTGAAAAATCCTCATAAACTTCCATTAAATTTGGTTAGATCTTATGCATGATTGCAAAAGAAAAGTTATTGAATGACCTTTATAAAACTAAAACAAAAATGTCTTGAAAAAGACATGATTAAGAAAATTAAAATGAGGCTGGGCAGTGGTGGCACACACCTTTAATCCCAGCACTCGGGAAGCAGAACCAGGGGGATCTCTGTGAGTTCAAGGCCAGCCTGGTCTATAGAGCGAGATCCAGACAGGCACCAAAACTACACAAAGAAACTTTTCCTCTAAAAACAAAAAAAAACAAAAAACAAAAAAAAGAAAGAAAATGGAAATGAATAAAATTCAAGACATAATTGAAAAGAAATTTTTCAGATACTCAATCTGATAAAAAAGAATGTTTATGTTCAGAGTGCAAAATAAATTGTGAAAAGCCAACAGAGAACTGAGGGTGATTTGAATATATACTTTACCCAAGAACGTAAGCACATAAAATAATGCTTAATTATTGTTAGTCTTTTAGAAAATGCAAACCAAACAACTGCATACCATATAGACAATTTTATTAAATTGCTAATAATACTAAAAAATATAAGAACTGCAAATGAGAGAGAATACGAAATTTTTATCCTTCTGAGTCAGGGTTACCTTACTCAATACAAGTTTTCTTAGGTCCATCTATTAGCCTGCAAATTTCACTTTTCTTTACACCTGGATAGAATTCTGAAGTATATATGTACCTCATTTTTACTATCCATTCATGAGTTGAAGGGCATTTAGTGTGTTTCCATTTCCTGACTATTGTGAATAGGTCAGCAATGGATGTTACTAAGTACATATAGAGTAGGATGTTGAGTCCAGTGGACATATGCCAAGGAGTGATACAGCTGGGTCAAGGTTTAGATATATTTTCAGATTTTTGAGCATCCTGTATACTGATTTCCAGACTAGCTACACAAATCTGTGTTTCTACCAACAATAAATGAGGTTTCTCTCCTCTTTTTGAACAATGTCACCAGCATTTTTTGACATGTTTTGTTGATTTTTTTATTGTGGTTAGATGAAATCTCAAAGTTCTTTCAATTTTTATTTCCTTAATTGAAAAGAATAATGAACACTTTTTGAGTTACTTCAATACACACACACACACACACACACATACACACACACACACACACACACAAATCAATATATATGTGTGTGTATGGTATGCATCATATATATCTAACATATCATATATATGTGTGTGTTTCATCACACACATATTTATATATATAATGCATATATGTTGCCCTCACAAGAACCGTAGACTAACAAAACCCCTAATGCTAGGCATGGGAAATATCCTTTCATACCATAAGTCAAGGTAGTTCAAACAACTCCCAAAACTATTTAGACTACTGATGTAGTCGTTAGTGACCTCTCAGGTGATGATGTTAAGCCCCTATTGTTGAAAGACAGTACACACTGAGGACATAGGTATCTGATAATTCTAAGTAAATCTGACATAAATGCCTCCTTTCTGTTGTCTGATTTTTGTTGTTTGAGAAAATAAATGCAAGTTGCCAAAGGTGGGAAGTAATTCATTCTCTCTAGCTGCAGTACCTCTGAACCACAAAATGACCAACATGAGAAGATAAGGGTACAAAATTGGCACTCACATGTCCATGGTGATTAACAGTTGTCCCACCTAACAGGAGAGGAACCATGATTAGTACTTGAAACTTAGTCAACACATGGGTACTACTGAGTTCATAGTCTTTAGGAAAGAATCTACTGTGGCCACTCTGCTAGACCAGCATAAGCTCCTTACATTTAAAATCTTATCCTTATAGCCACAGATAAGGACAGTTATCACCCTTCATCAAAAAGCTTTTCTTCACTGTTAATGGAAACCACATCCATACCAAACACACACACACACACACACACACACACACACACACACACACACACACACACTGCAGAGTTCAATGGGGCTTGGTGATCCAAGCGCCAGGGTATCCGTGGATAATGGGTTACTTAACGGATACTGCATGTTTGGTTCAGGGAACATTGTGGATGAGGGAGCAGAAGGATTGTAAAAGCCAGACTAACCAGAAGTCTTCTGGGGAAAGATTTCTCTTAGTAGTTGCTGAATAAAAAGAATAGAACAACTGCACTATCAGTAGACATGCTAACATGGAAAGGGAGAAACTTCATAGGGTCCCACCCCTAGAGGAAGAACTAAAAGCAACTAATGGTTGCTGGGAGAGGGAGAATTAGTGTATCACAGGGTTAACTCCCCTTACTGGTTATTCAGTAATACAGCCCTGAAACTATATATACCCAACAGCAAAAATTAGGCTCATAATGTGATATATTTATAATCGCAAATACTTACATAGACACATATGCACACATACATATGTAGATAGATAGAGAGATAAATAATTAGATGATAGATAGATAGATAGATAGATAGATAGATAGATAGATAGATAGATGATAGACAGACGGATAGCTGTAATATTCACTATCAGATAAAAAAAAGGATACCCAATGAGGGACATGGGAGGGTTTTGAGGAGAGTATTAGTAGGGGCTAGAGGGCAGAAAGAGAAGGGGTAAAGTTATGTGATTCTATTGTAATTTAAAATCCATTTTTTTAAAAAAAATCTACATTGTATTTCAATGACTGAAAAATATTTTAAAACCTTTATTTTTCCTCATGAAAAACTTATGTATTTGAGTATGCAAGCAGGTTTAATCTAATCACAACATTTACATAATGTATTCATGTATTGAAAATCACACTGCCATATTTTAATGTACCATTTTGTGATTTTGAGTACAAGTTAACTGATAAATATAAATTCCTTTGGAAGAATAAATGAGGCTTGGTTTGCACTGAAATAAAACTCTGGAACAAAAAGCAAGAGTGACTTGAAACAATATGTTTGAATCTCAAATAAATGATGCAAAAGTAAAGGAATTTAGACACAAAATATAATATCTTATAGTACATGTGGTTTATGTCTATGATAAATTTAGGGAATGAAAAATAGTGAGAGACACTGACTATAATTGACCTAGAGGTGCTTTCTTGTGAATTCAAATATACAAAACATAGCCTGAGAGAGTAATTGTATAACTGTATACACCTAACCTATTGCTATACTTATGTGGGCATGTTTCAACATCTGATTGCGTCTGTGGTAGTTAAGACTATATATAAGTAAAATTACACTAAGAACTTCGATTATAGACTAGAGAGATATCTAACACCGGCAAAACAAAAATATCAACACAAAAGCACAAAACAGATACATGACTTCGGCTCATATTTGAAAGTACTTTTGTAAAACAGAGTGAACTACCACGGTTCTTGGCTTATTTATAGATATTATTACACTAAGTTCTTCTGTAAGAAAATGGGGGACATACAATGTAAACACAAATAGCTGTTGTCACTGAGAAAGAAACGTGGTTACAGAGGGAGGCTTCTACCTGGAAATCTTTCAATTCTTGAAGCCTGGATTTTTTGTTTTATATCTTTCTGTTTTATTAAAATATGACTGCATCATTTCCTTTAGGTTCCATTTCTTCCTGCATCTCCTCGCAGCTTACCTCGCTCCTAAACTTCTTGTCCCCCTTCTATACTTGCATATAAATGTGCATATCTATAATTATATCAGCTTCCCACTGAACCAAGTAGAGGGCTTCTTTCTCTCTGGAGGAAAAATACTCTGACTCTCAACATCTCTTAGACGTCTCTGGTTCTTGGTCCAGGAGTAGGACCCTGTGAGATTTCTCACTTCCATAATAGCATGTCTACTGCTATTGTCATTGTTTAGATCTTGTTTGGGCAGTCATACTTTTGAGGTACCATGGGTGAAGATTCCCTATTACATCTATGAAATACACTATCACATATTCCTTGTCCTCTGGCTGTCACAGTCTTCCTACCCCCTCTTCTGTTAAGTTTCTTGATCCATAGGTGCAGAAGAAATAGATAAAAAACACTTGATTTGGGCCTGCCATAATCAATTCTCTGGATTTCTACCAGTTTTGGTTTTCTGTAATGGTCTCTGTTTGTTGCAAAGAGAAGCCAATTTGGTGAGGACCAGTAGATCCACTAGTCTTTGCATGTAAATATAAACATTTAGGTTGCAATTAGCAATTATGACCAATTAGTGTCCTCGCAGGAGTACATTTTCCTCTAAGATCCACAACTTCACTAAACCCATGTACTTTGTTAGCATTTCAGTATCAGGAGTGAATTACCTCTTATTGAGTGGGCCTTAAGGCCAATTAGAGGGCTTACCATCTCAGACATCTTTAGGTCTTTTTTAGAATAACAAGAAATATTTTATTTTCCTAGTATACATATATATATATATGTATATATTATATATATATATAATTTCATCTAATAATATTGTACATATATCTATGCTAATAAAACATTTTTGAATATTCTATTATATTTAATGTTAAAATTTTCTGGGGCTGTTTCACTGATTAATTTCATCTGTAGCCAAGTATGATGACCTGTGTTCAATCCCCAGTCTCTACAAGATGGAAGGACAGAACCAAGGCATGCAAGTTCTCATTAGACCGCCCCACTAGCAGAATGGCATGCACATAATCAACATGAATACAAAATAAATGAAAAGATGTAAATAAAAAAATTAATTTGAGATTGAAAATTACACTTAAAATATTCTTAACTTAATTTCCCAGGTTGTTAATTAAACATTAATAATACTAAAATGGGAAGGATAGTATTCAGTTTTTTATTACTTTTTTCTTTATTAACTAGTATTATATGATAATAAAATGCATAAACTTACAGTCAACAAAGAAGAACTTTATTTTTGACCTCACTTCTGTCTCACACTTCAAATTTCCTTAGAGAGTTCTCAGGGATGATCCTGTTTCCCTCTGATTTCCTTTATGATCCAATTTTATTTGATTAAGCAATAGAAAGCATTCTCCAAAAGATGCTAAAGAAGAATAAATTTTTTCCTGTTCTTTCTCCCTTAGCCATTGGCAAGGTTTTAAGTTCTGCAATCTCATTAACTGCAAGAAAAAGAAACACAATTTTTTTTTCAGATAACTCCTTAATAGTTATTAGATGCCACTATTTTCAAAAACAAATATGTATGTTGTTATTTTCAACAGCATACCAAATCTATTTATTTTGCTTTTGCAATTTAGTTTTGCAATTTGATCTCTGGTTTATCGTCTCTGCTAAACCCCATCTCTCTACACTGTTATGTTTCATTAGAGCTCTTTTTTTGTTAATGTTTCTTACAACCCAATTTATGAAACATGCTTTTTAACTTGCAAGCAATAAATGGCTCAACTTAATGTCTTTCAAAATGTAAGTCAAACACAGTACTAGAATTTGAATTGTTTAATATAAAAATGATTAGACCGCTCTGTATCTCAGAATGTGATTGAACATGCCTGTAGGGTTGCTGGGTATGTAAAACAGTGTCAAAACTTGTCATCGTTCTGATCCATTGCAAAATGAACAGCACACATCTTTGCCTACGGCTTTTTATCATTAACCCCTCACTGATCTGATTCTAATCACTCTTTTCAGCAGTGTAAATTATATTTACTATAGACAGTAGCTGACATTTCACAAAGCCTACCAATCATACTGCAAGAAGGAACAGCTCTGAGGCAGCTTATTCAATCATTTTACAGATATATTTTATGTCTTCAATTGCTTTTCCAAATCTCATCGAGTTTATAGTAAAAAAAAAAGGTAGGAAAATATGTAAGGGAATGAATCATCACAAAATAAAACAAGGTAATTTCCCCAAACTATGTTTATTCAGTTATGTATCCATTGGGTCATGAATTTAATTATGTGCTTATAAGTGAGAATATTGATATAACATCTGCAAATGAATAGCAGCCAATAGCTAAGAAGTTCAGTGTTATTTGATCCTTTTCAGAGAAGGAAAATTCTGAAAAATCAATTGTCTTTGATCATTTTTAATAATGTTGAGCACACATAAAAGCTCAAAACTTTTGCAAAGAAATAACTGTAATATTTATTTTTGATTGTTTGAAATAGAAAGGCAGTTTCATTGGTAAAATTATCAGTTACATTTTGTGTTAGTAACATTTTGTTTCTGATAAAAAAGCAGAAAAAAAACTTATGGTAGGAGATATTTTCTTTGGTGCCTGATTCTTGTGCAAGTTCAACAGACTCAATTATTTGTGGAACATTGTCGAGTACAACATCATGGATACAGGGCATGAAAGAGCTGAGTTTCTCAACCCTTGACAGCAGGGAGACATATATAGAATGGATGTGTTAGTCATAGTTCTTTTGTTCTATTAAGGTTCAAAACACATTGCATGTTGCTGCCCATGTTCAGGGAGGTAGCTTCCAACTCATATAATCTCTGGAAACAGATTTTATAGACACAACCAGAAGGGTTTTTTTTTCTAATGGTCATATTTCTAAACCCCCAAAATTTAATTATTATATTAGCTACTATTCCATTGTGGTGATAAAGTCCCATGACCTACAACAATTTGCACAGGGAAGAGTGTAGTTTGGCTTATGGTTCCTGAGGGATAGACGTCCATCACAGCACGGAGTGGTGGCTCACGTGACAGACATGACAGCTGAAGTAGGAAGCTGAGACCTTACAGCCTCGACTGGAAGCATGAAGGAGACACAACAAACTAAAGTGACACGAGGCTTTCAGCTTTCAAAGCCCACTCCCTCCCAACCCACCATGACACACTTCCTTCATCAAAGCCACACCTCCTAAGTGACCCCAAACAGACACATCACAAGGAGACTAAGTGTCTAAATATCTGAACTTCTGTGATGGGACATTATAATTCATAGCACTACAAATCTCAACATTAAGAATAACATATATTCACTGCCAAATCTTAACAACCCTTTAGCTTTCTTCATTCTTTTTCATCCAAAAATGTTTGCTATATCTAATGTCATGGACCAGTGATGTATGAAATGGAAATAAGAGGCTTAAGCCTTATCTGTAACTGGGTACTGAAATTTGGCAAAATATATCTCATTGCCAAAGTACATTACAATCTGCTTTGCTATGAAAACAATTTACAGCATTAACAAAGTGTCGATGAACTCAGAGTTCCTGAATTTCAGCCTGGTGTAGCAGCTGAATGTCTAGCCATTCATTGGCTGAAAAGGGTGTCAACCAGAAACATAAAATATTAAAATTAAGAGAAGCCTATCAGTTTCTTTCTGGATGTCACTCCGGCTGCTCTGGCAACAAATAGAGTGGACACATTCTTAACCATGACTAGGTGAGAATTTTACGCATTTCTAGAATCTTTCAATTGTTCTAGAATAAAACATAAATTGATCTGATCTTAGTATCTTACTAGCATGTGTTCTCTTAAATGTTCATCATTAAGTTCCATGGCTTGATTATGTTTTTGACAACACTCAAGAATAAAAACATTTTCCATAATAAGTGAGGTAAGGGTATTCAATATCAAGACTATAATATACATAAAATATTGTTAGAGTCAAAAGTGATTGTTTTAGGAGAATTCTGAATTAGGTAGTTTCTTCTGATTTGGTTTTATCAGTTTATCAAATATTAAACAAACCTAAAATTTTTAAAAAAATGATGTGTACTACAAATAAATTATCACAATTATCCATAACTAAAATGATCAAAGAATCCCTGAGAGTAAATGGATATTTATCTAATAACTGAGGTGGCAAAAATTAAGAATTATATTTGAAAGCAATATTATAAACACACACACATATAATGAATTTGTTAACAAAGTTGTGGCAAAAAGATAGTGTTTAAAAATGAGAATAAATTGATGACATTATTTAATCCTCTATTTCTAAGCACATAATAAGGACTATTGAAAAGTCTGTAGCAGTCTGAAGGTAATAATTGTTGTAGATGAACCAGGAATCAATAGTTTTGATTTGTGTGTGTTCTGTGATATTTAACTTTCCTCTTTTGAGTATGGGTAACACTGTGTTTTATGAGTTTCCTGAGCACAACTGCCTAACAGAAACTCCTATTAGATCTTCTCTAATCAGTAGACTGAAAATGAAGACAGTTTTGATGACTTTGAGTCACAATCAAACATCCTTCTTTTACAATAGTGTAGAAAGAAAGGGAAGTAATCAACTGCGGAGAAAGGAAAGAAAAAAGATAAATTACAACACAGAGCAAATACTTTTGCTCTTCAGTCTTTGAACTTATGATTGGTGATGAGGAACAATATCTTCCAGACACAGCAAGACTGATGCACATATGAAGTCACAGAGATTGTGCCTGCATGCATAAGGCCTGCACAGATTCAAGACAGATTGGGTACCAGTACAGAGAGGAGGAAATGAAGACAGATTTCCACCCATAATGAAGAAGCTGTCTATAGTCGACAGCTTACTTACAAAGGAATAAAAATTAGTCTTCTCCAACGGAGTCTCACTGGTATATTAACTACTCCTCAAGGTGGGCACTATGCCCTAGAGTAAATGGCCAATAAAAAATTAACACATATAGCTTTGTTTGGACATTTTTAAAATAAGTCTCTTGCTTTTATATTTTCATCTCTCTCTCTCTCTCTCTCTCTCTCTCTCTCTCTCTCTCTCTCTCTCTCTGTGTGTGTGTGTGTGTGTGTGTGTGTGTGTGTGTGTGTGTGTTGAAAAGATGGAAGGAGAGAAGTACCTGGGGAAAGAAAGTTTCTTAGTTTGTTGTGATTTAAAGATTGAGAGAATGAAAGGGTGTAGAGTTGAGTGAGTAGGTAGGACACGTGGATCTGGGAGAATGCGAGAGGAGGAAAATGCATGATAATATACTGCATAAATTTTTCAATAAAAATATTTTTAAAAACAGAAAAAAAAACTGAGTTTAGTGTGATTCAGCAGCACTTCTGATGTGCAGCATATTTCCCGAAGGAGAGATATAGTTGCTGAAAGTACCAGCTGATGAGTACATATTCGGGTGACAGTATGAACTAAGGTTTCACCTGGCATTAAACAGCAATGACATTGCATGATATTTTCTTAGAATTGAATCACTTATTAATTTTTTCCAGTATATTTACTTTGGTTTTAATTAAAAAATTTGCTTCCTTCTATTTAATCATATTTTGAAACCTTTTGTGAGTTTTTCACATTCTATATAATCATTATATATAATTTATATCTGAAGCAGTACATATTATCTGTATACAATATTTACTTATGAATATAATACTAAACCCAGGTTGTCAATAAATGTTTACCATTTCAATTCAGATGGTATTAAGATTTTTGTTCTATTTTGTGTATGGCTATCTTATGGCTACCTCTTACTTTTTTTTAGTTCATATTACATACTAATAGTAGATAGTATTATGTTTTTCTTTTTTTTCTTTTTTCTTTTTTGGTTTTTTGAGACAGGGTTTCTCTGTGTAGTTTTGTGCCTTTCCTGGAACTTGCTTTGGAGACCAGGCTGGCCTTGAACTCAAAGAGTTCCTGCCTGCCTCTGCCTCCCGAGTGCTGGGATTAAAGGGGTGCGCCACCACCACCCAGCTTAAATGTTTTCTTTAAGAAAAGTTGGTAGTAGATAGTGAATGTCATCCATTATAAGTTATATTCTATTTTAACAAGATACCAGCTTTAAAAGTTAGGTCTTACTCATCAGCAAGTATATGAAATATTTTTCATAAAATCTAGAAATAGTAAATGAAATTATTTTCATAAGGTTGGGGAAAAGGAAGTCAATACTCAGAAAGCAGTTTTCAATGATCCTGAAAAAATATCTTCATCTTTATCACTCTGATTAGCTGGCTGCTCCATAAGCTTTGATGAAAGTGACATCACATCACCCTCAGCCATTATGATACAAGGTGAACTCGTTAGTCCTTCCTCCAAAGAATCTGAATTGGAGTGATACTAGGTAATGTGAAAACTGGAAGATTATTTGTGGAAAGTTTAATTAACTCTCCAAATGTGCTTATTGATTTAATCATTAGTGTGGTTATTGCTTCTTGAATTCCATTTGCAGCTAGGGAAAATGAAATATTTTGTGAAATATTCAACATGTTTTCTGTTAAGGATATTTTCCAATGTGTCTATTTTTAGGATAAATTATTGTGAAAATATATGTCAATTCTGCACATATTTATATGTGAAGTACCATATATTTTTTAAAACATTTCACACAAATTCCTCTCAGATGAACACTTAAAGCTTCTACCAAATTCACATTACTGGATGAACAACTGAGTTTCTTGAACTCTCAGGAGCTGACGATGTTTAGTTATTTTTATAGTTACATAACTTGAGTTTACTGGTATTGAGAGGCAAAAAGAGATCCCACATAGATGATATTTGGTAATAATGATTTATAACTGTTTCTAAAGGAAAACTGAAGAAAACTGTTGTAAAAAAAAGTCGATGGTTAAAAAGTTTTTGGAAGTCTTACATTGAGGCACTAGAGCATTATGTTCCCATTAGGCTTGATGTAAAAGACACCCCTCAGAGAAGGCATTACTATTTTTTTATATCATCCTAGATAAAACAGATTTTGATTGCTTTCCTCTCTTCTTGTAAGAAGAAGCCACCTTTCTGGTTCGAAAATTAACTAAAGCAATGAGTCAAACAATTTTCTAGTCCGTAACTCTTCTTAACACAAAATGCAGAAGACTCAATGACCTACAAGTAAAGCCCACCAAGGTGTCAGAAAAGCAGACTATTCCAAACTGATAACCACCCTGAAACATGTAAATACCTTGGTTCCCAACTGTCTGATGAATTTGCCAGTACACCTTTATGAATTATTATGCCTGCAAAACCTAAGCTTTTTGTTTTTCTCCATTTCCCTTGGTATGCTAGCTTTCCAAACAGGTATTTTTTTCCCTGCTCCAAAAATTTTGCCTAGAACCAGTAGCTTTTTTGGCTGCTGAACAAGGAACCTAAGACCATGTTTACATAGCTTGGGCTCTCATGTGGGCTTACTCATACGAGGCAGTCCAAATCACATCAGACAATTCTATGGGCTGATTACTTGCTTCATCTAAAATTCACACAGTGCCTGTCTAATGCAGAAAGTGGTGGTGCTTGTAACCACTATGTTATAGAAGTTGAACAGTTGTGGGGGTGGGATCCTGCAGGTATAATTAGTTCCAGAGCTAAGAAGATTCTCACCCTCAGTCTCAGACATGCTCTTGTGTGTACTCACACTCTCACCCTCCTCCTCTCTACTGTATGATGATAGTCAATGGAAATCTATTTGCAATCAATAGAACTCCTCATCAGGAAACTTATTAGTCATCCTATAAATATCCACCTTACAATTAGTGTTTAAAAGCTCAGTCTCCTGGAATAGTAGACAATTTATTCCCCACTGACAAAATACACAAGTCAGATGAACTCAAGTTATTCTATTTTTCTCACCGATTATTCATTTTCCATAAACCAATTTTCTTGAAGAGGAATCCATGATTGTTATCTACACACTCTCTTTGCTCTGACGAAATCTCAGTTTTGTTCATTAAGTTCATCATAAAGTTAAGATTACATGGATTTTTGATGGAAAATTTTCAAATAAAATATTTGCTTTTGAAACCGAGCAGTGGTGGCCCACGCCTTTAATCCCAGCACTTGGGAGCCAGAGTCAGGCGGATCTCTGTGAGTTCGAGGCCAGCCTGGGCTACAGAGTGAGTTCCAGGAAAGGCACAAAGCTACACAGAGAAACCCTGTCTCGAAAAAACAGAAAAAAAAAAAGACTGAAAATTTGTTTGTTTTTGGTTTTGCTTTGATTGTTGAGATAGAGTCCATACAATATTAGATGTTCTCAAACTTTCTATGTAATAAATTCCAGCACTAAACTCATTATCCAATGCCTCCACTTCCCATGTGCTGGGGTTACATGTGTGCACTTCCATACCTGGTTGATTGATGAGCATGTTCATGTTAGTGGCAACTCTTTTATTCTAGAAAACTTTTCATCAGCACCTATCTATGTTAATGATATTTCATTTCTTTGTACAGATTCTAATGTTTTGTACTTTGTCGAGTGCTTTCTACCAGAAGCTAATCTAGTTGTATATTTTGAAGAATAACATACTAATATTTAAAGTAAAATGGTTTCAACAAAATTTATTGTTTATCCAAAAGCTAAGAGCTCATATCTGAATATTAGCAAAGCCATGGTAGAGTCTTAAAATACAAATTAGTAACATGACCATACCTAAAATGTATAGTTATTCAACGTATATATTGCTTCTACTATTTTTATCTCAAGAAGAAAGATCTGACACATATTTTTACCTATCAGTTATATTCTGTAGAATATTATTTCACACAAGATGTTATTTTGTTAATTTTAAATTTATTTGTTTTGAAAATTATTTTAATTCATAACTGTATATTTTAACTAATTAAAAATATATATAATTAATAGCATATTGTAACCTAAACAAATGTATTCAATTTGAACTATGGCAAATTATAAAAAAATTGTTCTCTGAATCACTTTAAATCAATTCAATGTGGATTAGTAGCTGCTCCACAGAAATCTACAAATTATAACTGGAGGTATAACTGTAATTGCTAATTACAATAAACTCTAGAGTAATCTCTTAATTTTTCATGTGAATGCATTCATTGACTTTGGAATTTGAAGAAAAATTTTAATTCAGGAATTCCACTTATGATTAGCTACACTTTAATTATGCTATTGCTCATTATGAGCTATTGAATAGCATACCTTTTTTAATAACATGCTATTGAAATAATAGTCAAGCTTTGTTGACTATCTGTAGTATAGACAGTCTGGAAAACAGTTTTAAATATATCATATAATTATTAAAGCTTTCTAAGTAATCCCAATTTTGGTTTTGTATTATCATATCAGTTTTATTTGAATATGTTCTTCCTGTGGTTATAAACAATGGTTTTATTTTTAAATGTTTATAGCTCTATATTAATCTGTATATTCATATAAGTAGAACTAGATGGTTAACAATGTATTTCCATAGTTTTGAGATCCATTAGCTTATTTTTATTATATATGATAGTCATCAATATCATACTACAAAATAGTTCAAAAATATTAGAAAGGACTGTTACTGACATCAGGAGAAGACAACCTACATTTGTAATTATAAATACAAGTTAGAGAATATTAAAAAATAACAAATGTGTGTCCTACAATGCAATATAAAATGCTTCCTTGATATATAAACTTTATTAGACAATTTAAGTGAACCATTTCAATGCCTAGCTATATTAAAAACTTACTTTTAAAATTTTATAATTTATTTTTTGAGATTATAGTATAATTGCATCATTATCCTCTTCCTTTTCCTCCCTCCAAATCCTCCTATACAACATTCCTTGCTCTTTTTCAAATTCATTGTCTGTTTCGGTTTAATCATTTAGTTTGGTTTAATACTACATGTATACATGTACATATATTTTCCTAAATATATAAATACAACCTGCTTAATCTATATAATATTACTTATATTCCTATTTACTTTTAGAACATTACTGGAGAGAGAATTGGAGTGGAGTTATATATGAAGATTAGTTACTTCATTTTGAGAAATCCATAGAAACTTTTAATATGCTGCACAAAAAACTCTAGTTTGTCAAAAATTAAATTCATATAAAAATAATAAAAGGAAAATAGATTTGTCATTTATTAAACATGACCATAAGATTGTAGTTGTGTACTTTACAAAGATTTCAATTGTTAATTGTATTTATATTCTTATCCTGACTACCACCAAACAGTTTAACTGACCATAAGAGACCACATAAAACACAACTTTGAAGTTTAACTTTACACTGCCGTTAACAGCATATTCATAGTGACTCATGTGTGATTATGGTACATGAACTCTATATCTATTATCTCATGTATGACAATTGTGAAGTTCATTCACTCTAACATTCCTTAACTTTATAGGGTTCATTTTGGGGGATAGATAATGAATGCCACTTATTGTCTTGAATTCTAAAAGCATTCAGAAATATTTTTTGTAAATTTAAACATACCTTAATTCAAAATAATTTAAAAGGGCATCCTTTAAAAAAAAAAAGAAAGAAAAAACGAAAGATCATCCCGTTCCCTCATGTTTTCATTTCCCAGATCTTCTCCCGTTTATTGCTCCTCTTCATCCCAAATTTACTCATGGAGCTCTCCTCTGTCTCCCCTGCCCAAGGTGATCCATGTGTCCCTCTTAGGGTCCTCCTTGTTTCCTAGCTTCTCTGGAGATATGGGTTGTAGTTTGATTATACTTTGCTTTACATCTAGTTTCCACTTATGAGTGAGTACATACCATGTTTGTCTTTTTGAGTCTGGATTACCTCACTCAGGATGATATTTTCTGGTTCCATCCATTTGCCTGCAGATTTCATGATGTCATTGTTTTTTACAGCTGAGTAATACTCCATTGTGTATATGTGCCACATTTTCTATATCTATTCTTTGGTTGAGGGGAATTGAGGAGGGATGGAGTGGGAAAGCAATGAAAGAAATATCTTGATAGAGGGAGACATTATGGGATAAGGGAGAAACCTGGTGCTAGGGAAGTTCCCAGGAACCCACAAGGACAACCACAGATTAAACTACTAACAATACTTAAGAGGGTGCCTGAACTGGCTTACCCCAGTAGTCAGATTAGTGAATTCCCTAACTGTCATTATAGAACCTTCATCCAATAACTGATGGAAACAGATGCAGAGAACCACAACCAATCACCAGGCCAAGCCCCAGGAGTCCAGTTGAGAGGGAAGAGGGAAGAGCAAAATGAGTCAAGACCATGGTGGGGAAATCTTCAAAGACAACTGAACCAAGCTCATAGGAACTCACTAACTTTAGACCAACAGTGGTGGAACCTTCATGGGACAAGACTAGACATAAGAGAGACAGTTGTGTAGCTGGGTCTGTTGGAGGGACCCCTGGTAGTGGGATCAGAATCTATCCCTGGTGCATGAGCTGACTTTCTGGAGTCTGTTACCTATGATGTAACACCTTACTCACCCTTGATGCAAGGAGGAGGGGCTTGGTCTTGCCTCAATTGAATATATCAGGCTTAGCTGTCCTCCCAGGGAGGACTTGCCCTTTTGGAGTAGGGGGAGGGGGAGGGCAGCAGGAGGAGAGATGAGAGGGGGATCTGTGGTTGGTATGTAAAATTAATAAAAAAATGTTTTTAAATAAAAAAGTTTCCTGCTAAAAAGTTTTTAAAAATAGAAAGAAAAAGAAAACTACCAAAGATATAATTTAATATCAAAATTGGTTATCAAACTAAATTATCTGAATTAGATAAAATGTTGATCATACTTTCAGTAGCCACTATTTAATTTAAAGTTAGTGGAAGTAATTATGAGAGAATTGGAACAGTACATATAGCCATAATAATGGTAAATATGACATCTTACATGTTTTAACATGCATCCAATTATAAAGAACTTGCTCTAAAGCAGGAGATTTGTTGAGAGACTGTTCCCCCCAGAAATTAGAGACTCTTCACCCATGATACCTCAACAATATGACTGCCTAAACAAGGCCTGAAAAAGTGCACCACCAATGACAAGCTACGGTGGTAGAGGTAAATCTCCAAAAGTCCCACCCATAGATAAAGTGCTTCAGGCAACTAATGCTGACAGTGAGGGAAATAGTAATGAAGCACAGAGGAATTGAAGAAAGATAAGGGAAGGGGAAAACAACGTAATTATATTTTCATTTAAACATTGTAATTATTAATAACTATGTCTGGATTGTGCTGCAATTCCTCAAAAGAAAATAAAGCAAACTAATACAAATAAAATAAAAATAATACAAGAATCATTGGTTGAAATATATCTTCCACAAGTTCTTAGAAAACTCTAATCAAAAAAGTGTTTATTCGGTATCCAAAATACACAGACAAACTAGATTCAGGACAGAAGTGCTGACAGAAAGGGCTGTGTGTACTATCAGAGGAGAGAACCCTGATCAAAACAATAACAATTTGCTGGCCAGATATGCCACTGATACACGATAGGCATAAACGTTACCAGAGCAACCAACCACTTTGTTTTCACTCCATGAAATGGAATCCAGACCTGATGTTGTTAATGAGTCAGGAAGCTGACCGTAGATAGGGCCAGGGGAAAAGAGACTGTAATAGCACAAACATGCGTGTTGGAAAATGTCACAGCATGAAGAAGGGGAAATAAGTACAAAGTCCTACCCCGAACCAGGAAGCTATTTTTAGTTGATAGTGTCTGGGAGAAAGGACATAATTCTCCTGAATGGATTAATACTGAGCATACTAACTAAACCCAAGGGCAGGCCTCATGTGTAGGAATAGTTACAGGTTACCAAAGAACAACTATATGAAACATTGTTTGTGTTGTTATCATTTCCTTCAATTTAATACTGATAACATGCTCTTACATATTTTGTTTAACATGTTCATTTAAATATGTTTTCTGTGTTTACAGGTTGAATTTTCTGATATCATTTCAGTTAGAATCATAATATATAAACATTGGGCTTTTTCCTCTTAAAGGAATCTTCAAATAAATATAAAATAAAAGTATATAAAATTATTCACAGAATAATCAATAAACAATATCTGCATTTCTAGTCTCTTGTGAATTTTTCTTAGGTCTCAACTCACTTAACAGTATATGCTTAAGACTGCTGATGTTTACGTTATAGATTATTCAGAGCATACACTTAAGTATATTGTTTCATCTCAGTAGTTTTCTCTAATTCAAAATATCTTTAATACCTTCCAAAACTAAAAGAAAGTCAAAATAAAACAAAAACATGCACATATGAACTCACAGAGGTTATGACAGCCTGCAAAAAAATGGTGAATATCCAAGACAGAATAAATTCAAACATGGAGAGGGGAGGTTGGAAACAACATCTTGTGTAGTGGGTAGCTGTTCCAGCTTTGATCAGGAAATACTACCCCCATTGAGGCTTTGGTAACTGTTACGCCTACAAGGTGGGGCCAAGACAGGAGCCCTTAAGACCCGAGATCCAGATGTGCCAGCTCTCTTAATTCCTGGATCCTGGACGCAGAGTTTTCCAGAGAAAACTGCTGGACTGCGCTACACCTTTCCCGGACCCTGTAACCTATCCCTTTACTTGTAAGTGACCCCACAAAACAAACCTCCCTTTTTAACTACATAGAGTTGCCTTAATACTACAACCAATAATCCTACAACTAGACATTGAATGATTGGCAATTGTTAGCTACTAAGTAATGAAAAGTCAATTTTCTGTAAGAGTGTCAACTTTGGTAGGTTGACCATTCTCTAATGAAAGACCACTGTAGTGGCATTTGCTCTGCCCACAACCTTGGGCAATAGGGCCTGAAAGAGGTGGTGCTTCTTGCTATTGTACCTGTCACCTATTAAAATGAAAGTGAGAAGGGTCAGGAGCCATTTCTCCCTGCTGTCTGCATCCTGGTTTGATTAAAGTGTTAGGTGGATTTGCTCCTGGTCAGATCAGAGGATGACCTCAGCTGTCTACTCCGTTCTGTATTGGTGAGTGTATTTCCTCAATTTACCCTAATAGATTTCCCTAATACTCCTTAATCAGACTCCTGTGGATTTATCACATTAGACCCCCAATCCGCAGATGTTGGGGGCAGCACAAATCAGTCCTGACAGTGAAAAAGAAAGGACATATAGTAGTGTGAAGAGGGAAATGAAAGGAGATTGAGGAAAGTTGATGGGATAAATAAGATCAAAGCATACTGTAAAAAACCGCAAATTCACTAAAACATGAAAAGGAAAATATTATGGGGTCAAATTATCCTAATGTGGACATTAAAACAGTTTATATTGCCAGCCCATCCCATTTTTTTCCTACACGTACAGATCCAATCATTTTTGATTATATTGGCTCATAAAATTGCAACCATTTCCAAAATGCAAAACTTCAACAATCTGTGTTCTGATTATTGTACAGAATCTACTTTAATAAAGTAATATGTAGGTATTATATAATAATTATATGCAATCCAGAGATGATAATAAGTAGTTGGAATACCTTATTTGTTAATACAGCACCACTTTGTAAAAGAACTGCATAATCTATGGACTTCGAGTTTGTAATAGATGCTGGTATGCATCTTACAGAAATAGAGGAACATCTGAAACGTCTACCTCATGTCAAATGAAGTGTATAAACCACACCATTTGTCATTGTATCAGGTACTTTTCTATTGTGATGATAAAACACAGTGATAAAAAGCAATTTATAGGACAATAATTTATGATAACCAGAGGGAGAGTCCATCATTGCCCGTGAATCGTTGGAGCAGGCAGCTGAAGCAAGAAGCTGAGAAATCACATTCAAGGACAAACATGAAGTGGAAACCAATCTAGCAGAGGGGCAAGGCAGCAAACTTACAAACCCTCCTCCAGTAAAGTACTTCTCCCCTCAAGGCTGCACCCCTGATGACCTCTCCTAACAGCACTGCAAACTGGAGACTTTATGCAAACATAAGAGCTTATGGGGGATATTTCTCATTCAAACTATCATATTTATCATGTGAGATGACTTTGTATGTTCAAAAGTAAAGAAAATAAATTGTGCAAGAATAAAAAATAGTAACTGTTCTTCAAAACATCTAAATGCTGTTTTCATCTCTTAGAAAAAAGACATATGTTAAATCTATACAAAGTCACTAAATTATGCACAGACTTTTCATTTGGCAAAAATAAACCTTACATTAGCAGATATTTGATCTAAAGAATGAAACAAGTTTTGTAAGAATGGGAATAAATTATATATGGAAGACTGTAAAATTCAAAAGGAGGAATTAAACGTGGTTTTGTAAGAAACAAAAAACATTCATAAAATAAAAATTTTGATTATTTGTGCAATGGTCTGAGTGGCAAGAAATTGCAATATTTATTTTATTTCAAACATCAAAGTAAATTAAAAATGTTTGCGTTATAAATATAGTAATAGATAAGCAAATATTATAGACTAACATACACACGTTGACAAAGATACACACAAATATTCATACACACTGCAATTTGGAAGATGTATCACCTTGTTTGTCTGATGGTATCTGTGTATAAACACATGCTTGCATACACACACACACACAAATATATGTACATTTGAAAAATACATATGCAAATTATCTTACATCTATACGTTATTATTGCTTCACATGTCACTTATTATGTAAGTTATAGTCTATTGTATAATATATAATATAATATAGATTATCAGCTATACAGAGAGATATATTTTGCTTTCCAAGCCAACAATAATGTATAGTTACAAGAGATTTTACAAGATAGTGATTGAAAGAATTCTCATATGCAGCATATAATAATGGGACTGTACTTATTAGCTTCTATCTTCAGAGGAAGAATAACACATCAGCGGAGCTCTAAATTAATTTTCAACTGACTTTACATTAACAATGCTCTATTGTTTCTACAGAAATATGATGTAAACTATTTTTCTCAAAATAAACAAATCAGTCCTGAGTGAAAAGAGCAAAAGAGGCATGAGTGATGGATATTCTCAGTTGTAACCTTGATTCCTTCTGGAATAAACTAAAACCTAATTGTAGATAAGACTTCTGTGAGGGATCTCTGCTTAATTTGAATTAGGAAAGTCTACTTCCAATCCAGATCATTGAGGTAGGAAGACACAGCTTTAATCCAGATTTTTAATCCGGATCTAATTGGAACCATGCCTTCTGTTGGTAACCTATTTTAGGACATGGAAGAAGGAAGCTTTCTCTCTTTGCCTGCTTATTCTCACCTTCCTGGCAAGTCAAACCCTTTACTGGTATTAAAGCCAACTTCATTGGGATACCAGCTATACTGAGAACCAGCTGAGACATCTGAAGTCCTGGGATGAGAAACTACTGGACTTTTGGACTTCCTGTTTATTGTTAGTCATTGTTGGGTTACCTGGACCACATCCTGAAAGCCATTCCAATAATTTACTCATATATATATATATATATATATATATATATATATATATATATATATATATATATAGAGAGAGAGAGAGAGAGAGAGAGAGAGAGAGATTTGTTCTATAAGCCCTGTTATTTTATATAACTCTGACTAATGTAACAAGATGAATCGGAAGGAAATTATGTCTCTGTCTCTTAACCTTCTCAAAACCACAAATCCCTAAAGACCATAATGTAAAACCTGACATTTTGAAACTATTGGAACAAAACATAAAAGAAACAGTACAAAATTTTGACCTAGTTAATGAATTTATGAGAAGGACAGCAATACCATGATATTTGAAATAACTGACCCATCAAGTTATCTCAAACTAAAAATTTCTACACAATGAAAGAAACAATCAGCAGAATGAGATGACGTTATTCAGAATGGGACATATCACTGCCAGACCTATTCAACAGTGGACTAATATCTAGAATACATAAAGGACTCCAAACTTAAAAAACAAATCTACTTAATAATACATAAATCACAATAAAACTGAACTCATTTTTTTTTTCAGATGAGGAAACACAGATGCCAGTAAAAACATGAAAAAAATGGTCTGAGTGGCAACAAATTGCAATATTTATTTATTTCAAATATCAAAGCAAATTAAAAATTTATGCCTTATGAATATAGTAATAGATAAGCAAATATTATAACAAAGTTCAACATTACTAACCAGTAGAAAATAGAAATTACTCTGGTCAAAATGGTAATTATCAGGGACACAAATAACAGATTCTAGTGATATTGCAGAAGAATTTTTACTGTGTGGGAGTATTTAAAATTGTCTAGCCACTATGAAAATAATCATGTTGTTTCCACATTAAATTAAAAATACAACAACTTCCAAATGTTGTTTACCTATGCAATTTCTGGACAAACATCTAACACCTATCACAGGCAGCTTAACACAAGTATGCCTGTGTACTCATACTATCACGTACAGTTCAAAATAGTTACATTACTGAATCAACTTAAATGTATATCAGCAAAATAATATATGTAAAAATGCAGTACACATGTACAGTTTTACTGAAATATGAATAAAACTCAAACAGTATTTTCTGAACATCGAAAGACATGTAAGTGAAGTTATATGGTACCATAGGGAGAAAAGGGTTGTACCTTTTGTAATTCATATATGGAATATGAAAGAAAACTGATTTCATATGAAATGAAAAGGCAAGTGTTAATTATGGATATGATGAGGAAAGAATGAGGGAGAGGATAAAGTAGTCATGGAGAGGATGAGTAGACGCAAGTACACAATATGTACATAATCTGCAAATGCCACACAGAAACTCCTTAAATTGTACAACAAATACACTCTAGTAAAATGTTATTTTCTACAAATTCTTCATATTTCTGTACTCTTTTTTATCAGTGTTCCATTTTCTGTTGTTATAGACACAGTATCATACACCAAATGATTATAATTATTCACCTTAACTAGGAGAAACTGTGTGTGGCTTGGATATCAATGACGTATCTCTATCCTTTTAGTTTCTGTCAACCATCATTTTCCCTTTAATTGTATGTTTTATTACTTTATGTATCTTCTATAGTTAAAATTAAACAGCAGTTTTTCCTATTGTCATTATTAACTTAGTAAAAATATACCCTGACAAAACTCAACTACAAGTGATTATGTAAAAGGAAGGACTACGAAGACATTAAGACAATAAGTGAATCCCAAAGACAGAGGGAAGGGGACATCTGTGTCTGGCCAGCACACATGAACTTAGGACAGTGAAACTACAAGTATATTACTTTGGTGGATATATTTCAGTATCCATTTTAGAAAGTTATAAAATACAGGCATGAAGTCTAAAGTAAGCCCTGGACTTTAGAAGACAATGATTAGACTGTAATGATTCATCAGCCGCTACAGACACAACATCGTTCAGGGGTGATGTTGGTAATAGCTGTACACTGTGGAGAGAGAGGCTATCAGGGAATTCTTCATGCCTTTCACTCATTCCTGTGAAATTAAGATTAGGACTTCTTAACTTCTATTTTTAAATAAAAAAAATTGAAATAGTTATGTTTGCAGTGTGTTTCTCTTTGTAACTATCTAGGGGATTAACATATTTAAAGTTAATTGCCATGATATATATAAACAGAATACCACTTTATTCTTTTATACAGCCGTAATTCATTATTAATAATATATTACCTTGCAATGTCATCATTTCCTCCCTGAGCATATAGAAATAGCTTAAGTCTGAAGTCCTCAGCATATTTTATTTCATCTTAGTAGTCTTGTATCTTATATAGATTAGTGAACAATGAATATTTTAGACTGCTACTGTTTAGATAGCTCATAATTTGCCATTTAAGTGTATAAAGTAATGGATTTTAAGCAGATAAAAGTTGCTCAAGCATGAAACTGTTTAACAAATTATTTCTTCTCTAATTGCAGGTATTTAGTTTTCTAGGAAAGGTCACTGAGTATGAATATGACATTTTGCAGAGAGACTGTGGTAAAACAAAATCCATTTTAGAGCATTTATCAAGTAGTAATAAAGTCCATGGCTATCCCATTCTCATTATCAGTTAATTCAGACATGTCTGCATTATTAATAGTTCTGAATATGACCTTCAGACAATTCACATTATGTTTACTGGCATATAAGTTACAGACTCTCTTTTCTTTTAGTTTAAATTAAAATTTTCATTAAGCTGGTTAAAATTCTGTAGCCTATTGTGAATATAAAGCATGTTTTCCATTTCTATATTTAGTTAATGAGTAGTTAGATGATTTCATCTAGAGTTTCATATTATGAAACGTTGATTTATGACATATTTATCAATGATTTTATTTTTGTAAAAATACATATTTATATATACGTTTGTGTGGTTATATACACCTGCGTATGTGAGATGTTCCTTCATGCTTATACAAAGACTAGAAGAAGGTGTTGGATGTCTTATATTTTTATGAATTTATTCACTGAGACAGGTGTCTCTATGAGCCTGGGGGACTGAGATTTGTTGCCTACACTGAGGGCATGCAGGACATAATAACACCTCTGATTCTGTCTGCCTTGGAGCTGGGGTTACAGTTGTGGCCAGGACACTCAACGTGTTACGTAAGTGCTGGAATCCAAACTTTGTTTCTAATGATTGTGCAACTATTACTTTTAGCCATGGGTTATCTCTTCATCTTCACAGGGAGTTACAGCAAGTCAAGCACTAAGGATCTACATAAAATGGAGAAAGTGTTTTCTGCCATTGTTCCGTATAATGTATACTTCTATGTTAGGTACTAAGTTAATTTTATTCTTGCATGAAAATCCTTGAAATTTTTTGTTTTACACTCATTTCCTTCCTGGCTCACTGGGGCAACTCAGTAATTTTCCTACCACCAGGGATGACCTGATAAAAAGCGGATCTCATCATCTTTGCTCACCAACCCTTAAGGCTTAAGGAGACCCATGCCAAGTTCTCTGAATAATTAACCTACAAATTGCTATTGCAAACCTGGCATTGTTTATTCCCTAGCTGATCATACATCAGGCTGTAGAGAGATGCCCTCCAAGCCTCACTCATAGTAAACCTGGGTTTCTAATGCTGCTAAGTTTCATAGCTGCCAGTAGTCACTACACGCAACTGTGTCAAATCACTAACTCTAAGAATGATGATTCTATCTCATCGTCTTCTTGAGGTTTCTGCTTATACAGGCAGAAGAGAGCAATAGGTTGATAGGTTTTGATCACTTAATAAGGTAAGACATAGTTTAACAAATCCTGGTGATATCAGGGTCCTGTAATCTGAGTCTTGCTTTAAGATGAAATATAGACAGAACATACATCTTCTGCTTTGCATCTTGCTTGCCAGTTTGGAGGCAATAGAAAGATCTTATTATCATTTATGACTATATCCAAAAGTCAAATTTTCTCCAGTGATTATTTTAAAACAATATGGTTTCTGGTATTATATTATCTTTAAAGATAAGACAAATAGGATGATGTAATGTCTTAACATACCTAAATATATAAATTAGAAATATATTATACTTTGTTCTCTACATCTCCTGGTTTATTGAACCTTAATTAAACTTATAAAAGCCCTTTTGACAAGTAAGGATGTGCATGTTCTAAGAGCTAGAAAGCTGACATTTTGGGGACAATTATTTTATCTTATATGGACAGCTTATGAAACATTATTTGCACCAAGAGAATCAAAAGAAATGGAAGAGATTTTACAAAGGGAAAAGGATCTTCCCAGACACACTGTAATAGGAGCTTCAGTGGTGACTCTTTGTATATCCATTTTAAACATTTCAGCGAATCAACACGTTGGAAAGAATGGGCTCAACCATGTCCTGGTGATTAAATACAGACGACATTTTGAGAAAAATCAATAATAATTTTATTACTGAATTTCACTTGAAATATTTTTCCTCTCAAACTTAATTTGTTACAGAAAAGTCATATAATCTGTGTCTATTAAGCACATACTTCTAATTCTCACTAAACTATTGACAGATCTGACAAAGCCAATGTTAAGGTTAGATAATAGTGACTAAGGAGAAATTTAAATATTTGAGCCATCGTTGGGAGAGATGATGGGCAAAAGATGAATGATTTGAGGAAAGTGTACCATGGCATGCTGTCTTTGGGAAAGTGGGTGGGCTTAAAACTCACCTACAAATCTCCAGGTGTCGATTACTGGGAAAACTGAAAAAAAAAAATGAACCTTGGTTTTTGCATCTGTAACTGAAATAGCTAATGTTTGGAAATGGAAGGGTACAAATGATGAACAGCTGGCTGGGAGACTCAGACTCCCTCTTCCTTAACTTTGGGAGGAGACTTAGGATGGAGCAAGGTTTGATGTTCAGCACTACGACTCACCCCTGGAGACAACTTAGAAATAAAGATGATTTGATCTTTTTGTTCTTCCACACATTTGATTGTTTTAACTTATCTGATATTTCTGAAGAGAAATCACAAACAAAGACATTTATTGTATTTTAGAACTTTTAAAGAATATGCATATGTCTAATGGCTAGAAACATAACACTCTCTGAAGTCACACTATTCTTTTGAGGGAACGTAAATCAAAGGAAACAATTGATTTATAATAAGACCTAAGATTTAGGATGTAATATGATATACGGTTTTAAGGAAACTTCAAGGTCTCAAGTTGCAGACCAAGAGTCACACACAGGTCCGCCTGATGGGAAGCACTCAGAGAGGTGCAACATTTAAATGTAAGACGTGGAGCATGTTGGAAACAACTTGGGGCATCATGGAAGGAACATGCATGCGGAAAATGATAAGATTGATATTTGTAAAGAAAAAGGTAAATTGGCAGGGACTAATTGGTGACAGTCTCTGTATCACACAGGGTAATATTCTCTATACTAAAAATAATGATGTTTCCCATTTCTGAGGCATTGTATTGTGGCATTTAAACTATGAATAAAATCTGGATCATCATCTGTTTCTTCAGGGGAATTGTCTGCTATTACTCATTGACTGATTGGATATTGATTCTACAGTATATTTACTAGCAATACTACAGGAAAGGGTGAAGACTGTGATGAGACTGGACCTCCAAATAACTGATTTAAGTCACTCAGAGTCCACATGAATAGGAACATTCATTATGTTGGGCTAGGTAGCCTCTGCTTAGGGTGCGTTACATGTTACAGAAACTCATAATTACTCACTTTTACCATATTACTACTCATTACCTTCTCTTTCCCAACCTCCTCCTGGTTCCCTTTCTCTTCCTAAATATTCTTCTTTTCCTTCACATACTACATGTCTATGTGTTTAGACTCAACATGTGAAAAAATGTAGTATTTATTTCTGAGTCTTATTTTATTTAACATAATTTCTAGTTCCATTAATATTTAAAAAAACATAATTTCACTCATCATCTCTGTATTTGAGAAATATTCATGTTTCATGCATATATATGCGTATATAGATACTGATACAATAATTTCTTATGCCTCCATTTGTTGATGGGTACTAGTCTTATTAATAATGCCACAATAAACAAATACTGGCATCTCTTCACTTCTGTATGATGAATTACTATGTTAGGTAACTTTCTGTGATATTACAAAGTATTTGGCAAAAGTCAATTTAAAGACGAAGGGCTTTTTATTTTTTTTAATTTTATAATTTAATTTAAATTTACATAGCCACGGGATTCCCCTGTCCTCCCTCCTCCCCCCTCACCTTCCCCCCAATCCACCCCCCATTCCCATCTCCTCCAGGGCAAGGACTCCCCTGGGGATTCAGCTCAGCCTGGTAGATTCAGTCAAGGCAGGTCATGTCCCCTCCTCCCTTCACCCAGGCTGAGCAAAGTGTCCCAGCATAGGCCCCAGACTCCAAACAGCCAGCTCATGCAGTAAGGAGAGGTCCCGGTCCCACTGCCTGGGGGCCTTCCAAACAGTTCAAGCTAATCAACTGTCTCACTTAACCAGAGGACCTGATCCAGTTGGGGGCTTTCCACTAGTTTGGCTATTTATCCCTGTGCTTTTTCCAATGTTGGTCTCAACAATTCTCGCTCATACAATCCCTCATCTCTCTTGCCGATTGGACTCCTGGAGCTCCACCTGGGGCCTGGGCCTGGATCTCTGCATCCGCTTCCATCGGTCATTGGATGAGAGTTCTACCACAACAGTTAAGAGTGTTTGGCCATCCAATCACCAGAGTAGTTCATTTCGGGCTTTCTCTCGACCATTGCCAGTAGTCTATTGTGGGGGTATCTTTGTGGATTTCTAGGGACCTCTCTAGCACTTTGCTTCTTCCTATTCCCATGGGGTCTACATTTATCAGGGTCTCTCTTTCCTTGTTCTCCATCCCTGTTCTTGATCCAACTGGGATCTCCTGCTCCCCTAAGCTCTCTTTCCCCCAACCCTTACCCTTCTTTACCTGCCTCAAGTCCAGTTTGTTCATGTAGATCTCATTCATTTCTCTGTAGTTGGGCGAACCCTGTGTCTTTCTTAGGGTCCTCTTTACTAGGTAGCCTCCCTGGAGTTGTGAGTAGCAGTCTAATCATCCTTTGTTTTACATCTAGTATCCACCTATGAATGAATACATACCATGTTTGTCTTTCTGAGTCTGGGTTATCTCACTCAGGACAATCCATCCATTTGCCTGCAAACCTCATAAAAAAAAAAAAAGAAAGAAAGAAAAGAAAACTCCCACCTTCTTTTAAAATATAGTTATACCTGGGCCTCAGAGATGACTCTGAGGTTAAGAGTACCGACTGCTCTTAGAGAGGACTGGGGTTCAATTCCCAGAACCCAAATGGGTTCTCACAACTCCTGTTCCAGGGGACCTGACCCCCTCACCCAGACATACATGCAGTCAAAACACTAACGTTTGTAAAATAAAATAAATAAAAGAAAAAAGAAAATTTAGTCACATCCAATTAAGTTTTGAAAATATTTAGTTTCACTATGTAAAATGAATGATTTTATGAGTGTTCATTTATGTAACATAAGCATTTTAGAAATATCCATGTCCATTGTGACAATTCTCTGTCTCTGCCTTTTCTGTTGTGTGATATCTCTGGGGTTAATGGACTTTTTGTATTGAGAATTTTATCCTGGAAATATTGTATGACCCTTTGCAATACAACCATATATCGACTTAAAGAAAAAAAAAAAAAAAAAGACGAAGGGGTTTATATTGCGCTCACAGTTAAATGGGTTGTAACCCACCATAGCAGTTAAGGCATGATGAGTGTGTGGTGACCGGTTACTTTACAGTCACAGTCAGGAAACAGAAATGAACGAATGCCCATCTGAAATTTTCCCTAACCCATACAAATTCAAAGTTAGGGAGGATCTTCCTTTCTCAGCTATTCAAATCTCAGCATTCTCAAGTGATTCTAGACCCTTCAAGTTGAAGGTTAAAATTAATAATTCATATACACATGAACAGCAAAGATGGGCTCACCATATTGTATTATGTATTTTTGTGTGTGTGTGTGTGTGTGTGCGTGTGTGTGTGTGTGTGTGTGTGTGTGTGTGTGTAACAATAAGAAAGAAAAAGTGCTACCAGTTTGATATCCAGGGCATGGAGGGTTTGGAGGCAGGGAATATGCAAAGAGGTGGACGGAAGAAGGGAAGGAGAAAAATTATGTAACTATATTAAATTAATTATAAAATATAATTATAAATATTAATTAAAAAATGATAACAAGATGATACGTGGGAGGATTTTGAGGGAGAAATGGCTGAGGAAAGTGGCATAATTACATCATAATCTCAAAAATGAAAAAAAAATTTAAAAAAGGACAGACTAAAGCTGTGTTTAATTTTTTTTATTATTTTATCTTATTGAAAATATTTTATACAGTATATTCTGATTACTGTTTTCCCTCCCACTACTCCCCCTAATCAGAGGAACTCCTCTCCACCTTGTGCCACATTCAGATCCACCCCATTCCTGTCTTTCTTTAGACAGGCATCTAAGAGAAAATAATAAAATATAAAAAAGATAGTATAATAAATAAATCAGAATTTGGCAAAACAAACAGCAGGAAAAGAGCCAAAGAAAAGGCATAAGTAACTAATATAGACTCAGACCTACTTGCTAACACTCATGAATCCCTTTAAAAAAAAAACTAAATTGGAAGCCATAATGTATATTCCATGGACCTATAAGGTAAAAGAAGAGAAAGGGAAATCATATTCATATATATATATATATATATATATATATATATAATTTATATTTAAATTAAAATAAAAATTAAACATAATAACATTTTTAAAGGAAAAGTTCTGATGTGCATTATGAGAGGAAGAACCCCCAAAGATGTCATTAAGTTTCATTTTTGTTGACTATCTATTGCTGGACATGCAGCCTACAAGTATGAGTAGTTTGTTTCCCGACTGAGGGTGCCCTGACGAAACTACTCTTCATATGCAAGTGGTTATCCACTGGAGATCACTTCTGGGTTAAGGATGAGAGCTTATGTGCACTTCTTTCAGCTCCCAGACCCTATGTGGTGCAGACCCATCATGCGGTGTGTATACTGCCTCAGTCCCTGTGAGTTCATTTGTGCATCAGTCAGAAAGGCTTGTTTCATTTCCTTTATGTCATCCATTCTCTCTGGCTCTTACACCCACTCCACCTCCTCTTCTGCTGTCAGGAGCCCTAACAAGAGGGATTTGAAACAGCCACCCCACTTCTCACTGAGTGTTTCAAGATCTTTCTTCACTCTGCATATTAGTTGACTATAGTTCTCTGTATTTGTTCCTAACATCTGCTGCAGGGGAAAGCTTCTCTGATTGTATCTGAACAACGCACTGACATATGAATGTAGCAGAATGTCCTTACAAGTCGTTAATGCTACATTTTTTAGTAGAATGGTAGTATTTTTGTTTTTACCCTTAGTCTCAGGTTCTCAGTCCCCCCAAACAATTCTGGGTATGAGTTCTGTTTTAAACCAAATTATTGGTTGGTTACGCATTTGAGCTTTGTACTACCAATGCACAAGCATATGTTGCAAACAGAACACCATTGTAGAGTAAATGTTTTGTAGCTGGGTTGGTGTTAATGGTTTTCCTTTGGCATCTTGCAGAATTCTTTCCTGTTCCAAGAACACTAGTCCATACTTGTGAAGGTAGTACTTTACCAGTTCCACTTCTCTGTATTCAATGAGATGTGTGGGTGCTTTCTTCAGCAAGAAAACCTTACCAAGAACTGTGGAGAGCAATGTATAACCTGGCAATAGCTGGGCTTGTTTGAGGGTTCCCGTAGGACTCCTTTTTCCAACAAATGAATTAGACATAACCCAATTCCTATACTGGAAGCTTCATTTGTTGGTGAGAGAAGTCCAGTGGGTCTCTCCCCCCCCCCATTGTTTGGGAAGTTTCTACTCTTTTAGGATTACATACTCTCATTCAAATGGTCCTTATTTTTTGATTGTCTGTCCCTGTATTTCCTCCCACACCCACTTCTGTCTTTTCCCTCCCCACTTGATACCTCCCTTCTAGACCTCACCCTTCCCCCATCATTCCATAACAATTTATTTTCCCTTCCTATGGAAAACTGTTACCTTACTCTCTTGCTTATACCTAACCTCTGTGTTTCTATGTATTGCAGTATGATTGTCATTGACTTAAGAGCTAATATCCACATATAATCAAGTTATATACCATCTGTGTCTTTCTGGATCTTGGTTACCCTACTCAGGATGATCATTTTCTAGTTCCATTCATTTTTCCTGCAAATTTCATTTTTATTGGCTGAGTAATACTCCATTGTGTAAACATGCCACATTTTCTTTATCCATTCATCTGCAGAGGAATATCTGCATTGTTTGCAGTTTCTTCCTATTATGAATACAGCAGCTATGAACATGGTTGAGCATGTGTCTCTGAGATAAGATGAACCATCCTTTGGGTATATGCCCAAGAGTTTTACTGTTCAACCTTAAGGTGTATGGATTCCCATCTTCTCAACGAACCACCACACTGATTTCTATAAAGGTTTTACAACTTTGCACTCACACAAGCAATGAATGAGTGTCTCCCCTGCTCCACATCCTTACCAGTGTGAGCTGTTACTTGTGTTATTGACTTAGCAATTCTGACAAGTGTAAGTTAGAATCTCAAAGTAGTTTTGATTTGCTTTTCCCTGATGGTTAAGAAGGTTAAACATTTCCTTAAGTGTTTCTTAGCCCTTTGAGTTTTCTTTTTTGATAATTCTCTGTTTAGAAATGTACATTTTTTATTTGGGTCATTAGTTCACTTCACATAAAGTGTTTTTGTTTGTTTGTTTTTGTTTTGTTTTTAGATCTTCACGTATTTTAGATATTAGCCCTCTATCAGATGTGTAGTTGGTAAAAAATCTTTTCCTGTTCTGTAGCCTATTGCTTTGTCCACGTGACTATGTCCTTTGTCTTATAGAAGCATTTCAGTTTTAGGAGGTCTCATATATTAACTGTTGATTTTAGTTCATGTGCTGTTGCTATTCTGTTCAGAAAGTCTTCTCCTGTGCCAATAAGTCCAAGCCTTTCCATACTTCCTCTTCTCTCAAGTTCACTGTATCTGGCTTCATACTGAAATCTTTAATCCCTTTAGACTTGAGTTTTGCACAGGGTGATAAGTATGGATGTATTTGTGTTCTTCTACATCCAGCCATCCAGTTTGAGCAACATCATTTGTTGAAGAAGCTGTGATTTTTCCAGTATGCATTTTGGGATTCATTATCAAAAGTCAGATATCCATAAACGTATGGATTTATATCTGTGTCTCAAAATCAGTTCCATTGGTCAATGGAATATTTTTGGTCTTTTTTTCTGTTTGTAATATGGTGGATACATTTATTGATTTACATATGTTGAACTATTCTACACCTCTGGGATGAAGCCTTCTTCATGGTAGTGGATATTTTAAAATATGAATGCTTTATTTTTTTATTATTTATTATTTTTCTTTATTAAGAAATTTTTCATTCATTTTACACACCAACAGCAGGTCCTTTTCTTTTCCCTCCTCTGGCTCCCTCCCAGCCTACCCCCCCAACCCACCCTGCATTACCTCCTCTGAAAAGGTAAGGACTCCCATGAGGAGTCAGCAAAGCCTGGTATATGGTGTTGAGGCACATCCAAGCCCCTCCCCCTGCATCAAGGCTGTGCAAGGTGTCCCACCATAGGTAATGAGCTCCAAAAAGCCAGCTCATGCACCAGGGATGGATCCTGATCCTACTGCCAGAGGGCCCCTTCAGCAGGTCAAGCTATACAACTGTCTCACTTATACAGAGGGCCTAGTCCAATCCCGTGGAGGCTCTACAGCTCTTGGTCTAAAGTTCATGAATGCTTTATTTACAAGATTGGTGGTGGATATTCTTGATGTGCTCTTGTATTAGGCTTACAAGTATTTTTTGAACAGTTTTTGCATGTGTGTTCATAAGGAGTATTGGTCTGTAATCCCCATAGTTTGTTGCATTGTTACATGATTTATGTGCTAATATCAACCTGGTCTCATAAAACAAGTTGGGAGATGTTGCTTTTCTTTCTATTTTGTGGAATAATTAGAGGAGTATTGGCATTAACTCTTCTTTGAAAGTCTGGTAGAATTATGCTCTAAAACCATCTAATCATGTGATTTTTGTTGTTGTTTCAGTCACAGTCTTTAATTTCTGCTTCTTAGGCACTAGAAGTTTGTTTTAAATCCCATATGAATTTCATTAGTGAATATATCCAGGATGACACAGCTGTTGTGTTTTTGCAAGAGTTTTTGTAATATTTTATTCTTCAAAGTATTTAATTCTTCCTTTGATTTTTTTAATAAAATAAAATGCCTTATACACAACCATTAATTATTTTCAAATAATTAGTAAGAAAAGAACAGTAATTCTGTTTAGTATGAAGCAAGAACTTAGCAAGAATATCTTAAACACTAAGTCATGCTTACTTGTGAAGCATAAAAAAATGGAAGTAACCGATTGACATGATGTCTAGTTTCTAAACATTTCTATGTCACAATAAATACTGTTAAAACTCTCCATTCACAAAATCTGAAATATTTCAATCTTTTTGTATAAATTCTTCTTTGTCCTATTTGCCTAATCAAATTAACAAGAACTTTTCATTAGAACAGGCAAATGTAATTTCCCATTTGTGTAAAAATAAGACTATATTTCATGATGAAATTTCATACACTAAGTTGATCATTTAAATATAAATATGTTTTTGTAAGTTTTTCTATAGATAAAAAAGCAAGATTATAGAAAATACATTTTCTCAAATATTAAGTATTCCTTTTATATCCTGTACTCAGTGACAATTTAAATACTTCAGGGATATTTTTTTCTGGTAATATGTTAGCATATTTGATTAAAAGTCAATCTGGCTTAGGTATATTAATATTATGCTTCACCAGAAACCCCTGGAGGGAACTTGTTGCTTAAACTGTGGAAAGGTCACACCTTTACAGCATATTACTCTGTTTCAAAAATAATTACATTCTCCTTGTCTGTTGGGGAAATAGAAAGAAAGATAAGGTCAACAATATATGCAATTAAATTTAACCTTCTAAATGGAGCATTGGTGATCTGGGTTTACTTCCAACATTCATTAAGAAGGAATTCCTCTTATGCATATGTGTACATGCTATGTTTATATAATCTCTTTAATCCAGGAAAAGTCAGTGTGATCTGTTTAAGTTGTAGGCATGATTCAGTACATGCATTTCAACAGACTGAGTAATAACCAAATACCAAAACACATAACAGGAAAAGTAACACTTTTGGCTCCTTGTCCTTGGAGAAGCAAGGAAGGGTATTGTGGGAAATTTAGAGCAGTGGAGTTTCATTCATTATTTATGTAATAGTATATGTACCAACATGTCTTGATTTTTGAGTCAGGTTTTAACCTGATCTATGAGAATGATAATCTCTACTACTGATTAGTCATGAATCCAAATTTTTCTTTTGTACAAATGTTCTACTTACTGATCTCTTCTCAAAGAATAAACTGCGTCTTCTTCACTTCTGGGGCAGGAATGAGACAGTGAAACTCACAGTACCATGAGTATGTAAATCATAAAAATGCACTGTAATCTAAGATGGATTTTCCAATGGCAGAGTGATCTTTCTATGAATTGTTATTTAAATTATATAAAAAGATATACCAATGGCTTACAACCCAGTCAAAGTTAGTAACTCCAACAAATAAAATAAATTATTATTAGGCATAATAAAGTAATAAGTTGCTTGACAGAATAATTGAATGAGCAAAAAATAAAAGTTTCGAGACCAATCAGAGGAAGCAATGGCATTATGGTGTGTATCCCAGACTTCCCACAACCACCATTCAGGGAAAGGTCATATTGACAGTGTAGGAATGAAATACTATGGCTAGTTTGTTGAGCTAAGGAAACAAAAATTGAAACCCAAAATTGTCAGACTGATTTTGAAGGAAAAAGTCAAGATATTAGTCCGATATTATAAATGCCAATTGCCATTGAAGCTTTACTGAGCATTTAAACTGATGTTACATTATAAAACATAAACTTAACAAAAAGAATAGCATGACTGTTTAAAACAATGTATAATTACAATTAAAAGAATTTGCCGGGCGGTGGTGGTGGCGCACGCCTTTAATCCCAGCACTCAGGAGGCAGAGGCAGGCGGATCTCTGTGAGTTCAAGGCCAGCCTGGTCTCCAAAGCGAGTTCCAGGAAAGGCGCAAAGCTACACAGAGAAAACCTGTCTTGAAAAACCAAAAAAAAAAAAATTATTATTAAAATAATTTCAATGGAAAAAGCTATAGACATACATTTTAATTCCTGCTATTATGAGTTTAAAACAGATGAAGCAATAACTAATCATGATTAAAGTTGAAGATACAAAATGAGTCATATTTTGATATTTTAATGTAACATTCTCTAAAGCTAAAAAAGGTCTGATAAAATTTGCTATACTCAACAAAGGATTAAAAGGACTAACAAAATAAATAAAGATCACATATATAAAATATTATATCAAAGGACAGATTCCAAACATTTTAAAACTTATAAGCATTAAATATTGAAATAATTATAAAACATAAAGAAAATATGTATGTAATTCAAAGACCAAAATCATTCTGAGAGGATTTGCTAGCCACATTGGACAAAATGTAAGAATGACCAATTAACAGAAACACAAATAGATGAGTATTTTAGGACAGTCTGAGGTATCTCAGATTACCTGGGTATTTATCAGATGGAATCTAAGTCAGCATGCCATAGAGATGCCATCATATCCATGTAAGACAAGTTGCTAAACAGTCTTATTTAATAAAAAAAAAAAACCTGGAGATGAAAGCCAAGAGATCAGAGGAACAGAATAAGTCACAGCCACAAGTTCTTACCCTAGGAAACCCTCAGCCCAAGAGAGACCTTATTGGGGGAATTATTAAGGCAACTCCACATAACAAAAAAGAAAGTTTATTTGGAGTAACTTATAGACAGTAAAGGGGTTGATTACAGAATCTGGGAGAGCTGAGGTGCAGTCCAGCAGTGTTCTCTGGAGAACTCTGCTCAGTCTACCATCCAGCACCCAGGATCACCAGGAACCAAGAGTCACAGCACAGCCGGATCTCAGGTCTTAAGGGCTCCTGTCTTGACCCCGCCTCAGAGGCATGTCATAGGTAGGTGCAACAGTTACCAGAACCTTCGCTAGGGGTAGTACTTCCAAGTCAAAGCTGGAACAGCTACCCACTACAAGACCTACTTCCTATATACTCACGCCTATATTCTTTCTGTCCCTGCCATCTCACTTTCTCTCTCCACCCAGCTACCTCACTTCCTGTCTGTCTGTACAGACCTCCAGACATTCATGATTAGTACTGGAATTAAAGGCATGTGCCACCATGCCTGGCTCTGTTCCCACTGAGGCCTTGAACTCACAGAGAATGGAGATGGATCTGTGCCTCCTGAATGCTAGGAATAAAGGCGTGTGCTACCACTGCCTGCCTTCTATGTTTAATATAGTGTTGTGGAATAGATATGTTTAACTATGTAAAGATTTGTCACATTTCTTTATGTTTCAGAATAGTTGCTTAACTATGTAAAGATGTGTTGATGTTTCACCTTGCCTGCTTAAGGAACCTGATGGGTCTAATAAAAAGCTGAGGAACCAATAGCTAGGCAGTAGAGGGATAGGCAGGGCTGGCAGGTAGAGAGAATAAGTAGGAGGAATCTAGGCTAACAAGAGAATAAGGGTAAAAGAGAGGGGAGACACCGAGGGCCAGCCAGCCAGGGCAGCCACCAGTGTGCTAGACATGGAAGAAGCAGGAAAGTAGGACATACAGAATGAAAGAAAGGTAAAAAGCCCCAGACAAAACATAGTTGAAGAGAAATAGGTTATTATAAGTTATAAGAACTAGTGGGACAAGCCTAAACCAAGGCCAAGCATTCATAAATAATAATAAATCTCCATGTCATGATTTAGGGACTGGCAGGCTGAGAAAGCCTGCTAAATATAGTGGTTTTCTTTTTCCTTTGATCTTCAGATAAGCTTTATTGGGAGGAACAAATAAAATATTGCTACAAATCCGTGTTCTCTATAGCTCTATTTTCAATACCAAACATATAGTACCAATTTACAGATTTACCAATAGGTAAATAAGCAAAGATAATGTGACGAATGATGTGTGTGTATGTGTGTGTGTGTGTGTGTGTGTGTGTGTGTGTGTGTGTGTGTTAAGACATATGTCCGTATCTATACTGGAGTTTTATTCAGGCACAAAAAAGAATAAAATTATGTCATTGCAGGAAAAGGTGTGGAAATTGGTGTCATAACATTAATTAAATACACTAAACTCAGAGGGACCTAATTTGTAGGTTTTATATTATATGTAGACTCTCAAATCTGTTTATATGTATGTATTACACACAAGTAGTACAAAGACAATATAAAAGAAAGAAGAGTCTATGATCAGGAGGCAGTGAAAAAGGAGGGTCATTTGTGTAGAAAGAAACACAAACCATACTTTCTTCCTATTGTGAAATATATATGTATACATATTTAAATTCACATGCAGCATTTACACATGACATAAATGCTGAGGAGGTATTGTTTAGGAGTAATGGGATTAGTGTGTTGGATTATGAAGAATTAAAAATAATTGGGGAAATAACATAGGTCATGTGTTTGAAAATAAAAAAATATGAAACCTATTATTTGCTCACTAATGAAAAATTTTAAAAGAAGTATTCATATTTCAATTTTTAAGAATTATAACCTAGAAGTATGACTAATAATTTATGAATTCATAATCTTGTGTATTCAGTTTTTTTGATTTACTTATTGTAATTTGTGTATGAGTGTTTTGCCTCTTTGCATGTCTGGATCCTCTGTGAGAACAACAATGCTCTTACCTGCAGAATCTTCAATCTCAATACTGTATATTCATACACAGTAAAAATCCCAGTTCAAAATTACTAAAATAAAAAACATCAACTTTATGAGAGTTTATCATGATATTGAGAAGGAATGTGTCCTTCTTATGCCGTTTTGCAAGGTCTTTAGAAAAACAAATATTCAAAATGGAAATAAATGCTTCACTTCAAATATCAAGGGTGATACTTAAGTAAAAAAATAACTCAGAAGTATAACAAAAGCATGGGTGTTTTTCTTCTTTCATTGCCCTCTATCTGCACTGTTAGTTTTCTATATATTCTTAGACAAATCTCATCACTTATCATTAGGTTTCATTGTGCTTGTGTAATTGTCCTTATTCTTTTTTTACACTAGAAGAGTAGATTTCTTAAATATAAAATTTATGTAACTAAGTATATACTTGAAAATAATTTTGACCATCAAATTATTCTTTCTGTTTGGTTATGTAGAAGTCTTACTGTGTAAATCTTATCTTTTATCATCACTACTTTGTAAAACCATCAAGCCCACTTCTTATCAATTAACTTGTCACACAGAACATCATAACATCTCTCGGTGACTAATTTAAATGATAAGACTAATTTTGTTGGTGAACTGTACATATTCTGCCCTTTCTTATTATAAATATGTGTATGTGGGATGGATATCCTAGCAATTAGTCCCACATATCTGGAATGTGAAATGTCACATACTCTTATGATGGTTTGAATGAAGATGCCCTTATAGGCTCGTAGATTTGAAAATTTGTTCACTTGCAGGTGAAAGTATTTTGGGGAAAGATAGTAGGCGTAGCCTTGTTAGAGATGTGTCACTTGGGATGGGCTTTGAGGTTTGAAGCCAAGAATATGCCTAGTCTCTCTCTCTCTCTCTCTCTCTCTCTCTCTCTCTCTCTCTCTCTCTCTCTCTCACTTGTGAAACAGATGTAGGCTCTATGCTATTGCTCTAGCACCATCCCTGCCTGCCTGCTGCCTAGCTCCCCATGGAAGTCATGGAAATAGCTTCTGAAACTGTAAGCAATACTGGTTAAATGCTTTCTTTTGAAAGTTGCCTGGATAATTATATTGGTCCTTCACCCCAATGTAAAAGTAACCAAGAAACTCTCCCTGAAGTATTTGTTCTACCCTAAGATCCTCCTCTCTTTCAGGATGGATCTCTGCATATTTAAATGTTTGTAAGATTATATTCTTGTAGTCCTGTTAATCTGACTACTGGCAGTTTGTTTGACCAGACATCCCAACTACATTTTGAGGAAGTTTCTGATTCTCGGTATTATTCAATTGGTCTAAAATATTTAAATCAGAAGAAAGTGAAGATTATTACTATTATTATTGCCTTAGCATTCAGAATAACTGGTTTCTTTATGAAATTCTAATAATGTATACAATTATCCTTTTCTAATATTCAGCACCTACCACCCTCCTCCACTCCTTAAACCCTTCTCCTTCCAAAAACCCCATTACGCTTTAAATATTTGTATTTTTATGAACATGTATTAACTCTACATTCTAACTGTGATAGGGAAAATATGGCCCATGTCTATCTGAGTCAAGCTTTCTCTATGGGATATTTCTTCATTGCTTTAGCTATTCATAATGAACATATCCTCACTTGGCTATCTGTCAATGTTTTGTAACATAAGAAGTTCAAATTTAGATAAGAACAGAGCCAATAAATACACCAAGACCTGTAAATGGCTTATAATTGGGAATGGATAACCAATCAGAAGGCTTGTCTTTGGAGAAAACTGATTTTCATTTTAGAAGAGCTATTTCTGGAAGTTACCCAACCTGCCAATAATTAAAATAACATTTTTTGTTTGGTTAATTGGTTTTGGGTTGTTTGTTTTTCTTAAATATATTGACTTTTAGTTAAATAAGCTAGATTACTATAACTTGAAACTGAAGCTTTTCAATGGATGGAAAGATATAATTAAAATGATATTTAGTCATTGTTGTCATACTTTTATTTTTCCAAAGGAATAAATAAGATAGAATTTTTGAATTGGATATTTTAATTAAAAGGGGACATAAACTGATGCCAAGCTTTATGATTCAAGGCAACTTAGTAACACATATGAATCTGTCATCCATGTCATTGACAAGACCTGAGAAGATAGAAATTATTGAAAATATAAGTAAATGAAACTCTTTATTTTCCTGTAAAACAGACACAAAGAAAGATTTGACTATGCAACACAGAACTACATAAATCCACATAAAATAAGTTTGACAGCACTGTTGAAAAAAAAGGCCCTTTGTAGTCACTAGTCAGCAAAAGTGTTTAAAGTGGGGGAAAGGACATTATTACTTAAACCTTCTACTAAGTGATAAATCAACTTTTCAAGGAATATAAAAAATAATGTTACTGCTATCCATACAAAGCTATTTTCATGAGACATCATGGGCTTAGAAGTCAAAGTGAAGGTACTGAACATTCAGAACAAAGTGAGAGACTAGAGACAATTAAATTTGCTGAGTAAGAAAATATGTAATTTGAAAAGTTGTGGTACTATGCTTTGCATGTATATTGATTTTATAATTTAATTAAAATGTGATTTTTTTTTGAGTAGCTTGATGTTTATAAAATGAAGATCAAAATATTGAGTTGCCAAGTGTCTTCTTCCCTGGGGTGCAAATGTCTGCTTTTATTATCATCTTGCATAATTGTTGCAATAATGGTGCATTATTTAAAATGTAGATTGTAACTATGAGAGGTCACAGTGTCCTCCTTACATTTTTTTTTAATTCATCTATCCATAATTACACTGGAGTTCCGTTCTATGAATGTTTACCCATGATTCTCTATTCATTTCTTCCCCTCCTCCCTCCGGCAATCATTTATCAGTTTTGTTTTTCACATATAACAGGTATACAGGCCAGATGTCTCTAGCTTCCAGTACTTTCTACTATTAGAAAGATAAAGTCCATGTTGAAAGAAAAAAAACTTAGCAAATTATCAGTTTTAGTACTCAATTTTTAATTGCAAAATTCAGAATAAATATACACTAAATTAAACTTATAATTTAACAATTTAATTAAACAAGTTATAGTTATAATATTACTATTATATTATAATATTATAATATAATAGTAATATTATAATATTATATTATTATATATTATATATATATTATATATATTATATATATATTATATAATATTATAATATTACTATTAGGTAAGATAAAGAACATTTTTCATTTACTGCCTGGAGCTTAGGTTATGCAGTCATTGTCTTACCAGCATTGATAATATGAACAAGATAAATGAAGTAGCAGGAAAAAGTTCATATGTATGTACGTAAATATCAAAATTGTTAAATAAATAAATATACTAAATGCTATATACATAGTATGCAATTATATTTTTTATTTGAAGTTTGAAGTTTATATTTGATATCATGTGATTGAACTTTGGTTCTGAAAATAATCTTGAAAAGAATGGTAAGAGCTGTTCTGCAGAGTTTATCATATGGTAAAATTAGACACACTATGAATACACATATTTTGGTATAAAATATAATTAACATACTGTTATAACAGTGTCCATTTTATAAATGACTCAAGGATTTATTTACCTCAAATAAGACAAACATGAATGAATCCAAATTATAAGTTTAATTTAGTGTATATTTATTCTGAATTTTGCAATTAAAAATTGAGTACTAAAACTGATAATTTGCTAAGTTTTTTTTTTCTTTCAACATGGACTTAATTGTTGTTTTAAAAGTCCTAAGTTTTTATACAGTCTCCTAGGCCTGTCAGAGCCACCTAAAGAAATTAGAATAGTTATTATCTTGTCAGTTACAGTTTTTCTGGAATGAAGGGTTACAAATTAAAATAAGTGAAGTCTCTTTAATATATCAAATGGAAACACTCTCTCTCTCTCTCTCTCTCTCTCTCTCTCTCTCTCTCTCTCTCACACACACACACACACACACACACACACACACACAGAGTCCACACTGTACACAATGCAGGTATCATTGGAATGAGGAGAACCTAGCCCCAATGAATAAGTACATGGCAACTACTGCATCTGTAGGTCACAAAATATTCAGAAGAAAGCAAAGGTGTAAGATTCAGAACGCCAGGAATTCTGTTGTAAAACGGTCTTTCCTAGAAACAGCTGCATAAATAAGACTAAAACAGTGGCAATATCAGTAGATGTGTTAAAGTAGAAAGGGGGAATTTTTGAGGAGACAAAAAAGCCTTATCAAGTTCAGTGACTCTACCACGACAATGTAACTGTGTTTGATTTTATAAAGTCTACAACAGTGATCTTTTATTTTGGTGTCAGTTTTTCAATAAAGTTTTAATTATGGACAAAAAAAAAAGAACTACATGCAACTAATGATACTAGGAGAAGGTGAATGAACATCTCCAAGGAAAGGGTTGTCCAATGAAAAATGTCAGCCTGAAACCATCTACACCCAAATAATGAAAAAATATGGACTGGATGGGCTGGATTTACATATTTATGTAAATGTATGCACATACATATGAGTGCAACAACAATAATCAAAGAAAAGGAGCTGCCAACTTGAGAGTTGAGGATACAAAGGATGGGCTGGAGAGAAAGTACCAAAGAGGGGCTGGAGAGAGGCCAGGGAGTGGGGAAAGCGATGTGACTCTATTTCAATTAGAAACATAGTTTCCAGAAGTTATGAAAAACAGAATCCATGAGGAGCCAGGTGCAAGGAAACAGTCAAACCCTTCCAATAGATCAAATGGAGGACACAAAATTCGGCTATCCACAGAGTGATATACACTGTCACAGTGAAGTGCTGCCCATCAGGGAGATGTTAAAGGTCAGTTTTGTAGACCTGGACCATCCACCTATGTAACATAAACCCTAAGTGATTCTTTCCAAACAAAGATCAAGAGCATATGGCATGTCCAAACTCTCAGTGGTGTTATGTGTTCAAGGACCGGTTTATTTGTTTAAAATATCCAAGGTTTATGTACTAATAATCCTAAAGGTTTAACCTTGTCCTGTGCAATTAAAATGAATAGCATTGCAGGGATCCTGAGACAATCATGTTATTTAAAAATAAATTTGAAGTTTTAGCACATAGCATATATAGTTACAAAGGTAGGGAACAAAATATTTAACCCAAATATCCTATTGTACTGTCTTCTAAAAAAATATAGTAGATATATAAATGCAAACACTTTGAAAATGCTTTGTTAGCTGCTAAGTAGTCGTATACGGGTAAACAGTTCAGAAGCTGGAAAGGTCTCTATTGGATCGGATTTTAATTCACCTTGATTGAAAAGCCCTCATGCAGTTAGTAGCATGTCACTGACACATGCAATTGCTGAGGAAGCAAACTCTCTAGAAAATAAATGGAGAGCAGGCAAAGGGTCAATTATTATATGCAAACATGGAACTGGACGGTGTGTTATGCCTATGACAATTAAAAGGCAGTGTGATTGGAACCCATTTTGAATAAGTAAGAAAAATAATGGAGCCAGACATAGAAACGTTCAAACAGTAAGACCTGATCATTATTTTCAAGAATACTTATGCATGTTGATATTTATTATAGGAACATTATGCTTATGTTTTAAATTTATGAAGGCTTATTAGAAAAAAAACATGGATTTATGTATAATGGAATGAAGGCACTTTTGAACATGAACTATAAAACAAGGCACTGAGATAAAGCTTTTTCCATGTGGCATCTTCAGGTGTCTATTTGAAATTTTACAACCAATTTTTCCTATAAGTAGTAGCATTTTATGAATAGTGCCAATAATTGAGGATGGCTCAGGTGGGCCTGACGGTAGAAGGACAAACTGATCTTACCACTACAGAGTCCCTCAAAGAGATCTCCGTGGGTCCCTATCATTACAAAATGCCAACTTCGCACTGTTCTTTCTTGGACAGGGCCTTTTCATTTGCTTTTCTTCCCTCAGCTTGCCTTCTTTGTGCATGGAACATGTCATGTGGTGCACATTTTCTCCCCTGTTGCCCATGATTGAGAACAGATGTTATATGCCTTTATAATTGTCTTCAGGAAATCTTGATGCTTTTTAATGGCACTTTGTGCCTTTTGTAATCTGAAGGGTTAGTGGCATGCTTAGGGAGCCATGAAGTATAGCGCTTCATTTTATTGTAGATAGTCATAGACAACCCCTAGGCCTGCTGTTCCCCATTCACTGCTTGATTGAACAGTTAGCACTAGTAAAGGTTTTTCACGACAGGTATTAATGCTTTACTGAAAGATGTAAGGACATTTGGGATTTCTTCCAATAGGCAAGCACTGAGCTATGGAAGATAAAAGGTTTCTTTATGCAAGAAACTTTTTATTTACTTTATCTTCTCTGGACCAAACAAGTTAATTATTAGTTTTTTGAGTATAGAATGTGAACAAGTGAATACAATATTTCCTCAAATATGCATCATCACATAGGATAATACACATAAAAATAAGCAGAAAGCTTTCTGTGTCAGAACTGACCTGTTTGTGCTAGAAAACTTCAAATAAATTTCTCTTTATGTATTGTTGAGAATCGTGACAATGGACAAGAAAAACATATGCCTGAAATATTTACTTCAACATAAACATGAATGAAAGCAAAATGACTCTTTTTGTGTTTCCTGTTTTTTTGCTGTTGTTGTTTATTGTTTTTGTTTGTTTTTTTGTGGCAAGAACAAAAATCTAAAGCAAGATTTGAACTCAGGGAACATAGCACTGAAATGGCAACATCAACCATCAAATAGGATCATTAAATGATTGATTCCACCTGATCACATGCATCACTTGACTGAATTCTGGAGCCCTAATTGTGTTCAGCACTAGTATCAATAATTATAATATTGTTCACTGAGTGCACCACACTACACTGAACACATACGGAATACTGGGAATACTGTCAATCCTTTGTAACAGCAATGACTCGCAACTAAGCTGAGGCTCCAGACTCAAATACCTGAACACTTTAGATTATTTATTTCATTGGATTGCTCAAAATTTCCTTTTGGTCATCTCTCCTATTGCATACTTATTTATTTTATTATTTCTGTACTAGGAATTGAGCCCAGGGACTAATGCTTTTTAGCTAATACTTCTGTGCTAGAACTCTGTGCTAGACTGCTTCCCTCTCTTGTCACTTTTATTTTGAAATAAGGTCTCTCATTGACTCACTGTGTAGCCAGGAAAAGCTTTAATGTTTGATCTTCTTACTTAAGCCTCACAAATAGCTGGAAATTTTGTTCTGTATTTCACTAGGCACAGCTTTTAATTCCTATGTCTCAAATTTTCAAGAGGAGTGATATATTTAAAATCATTGTCTACTCTAAGACAAGGCATGTGCATTTTAATTGGTTTTCATGAATCCTTAAGTATTTAGAAAATATTTATTGTATAATTCCCCTACTTAATATAACTTTTCATAAGAGACTTCTAAATTCCATATTGTATTTCTTGGACTATATAGAACAAGTCAAAAGGAATAGACATTGAAAAGTGATTGATTTTAGTTCAAACATGTCAAATATCTACCAACTACCTTCTTCTTACCTACTATGCATCCATTCTAACTTGCTAGTCCTATTTAATTACATGACTGTGTGTCTTTTGCTCTATTATTTGTTCTTTTGTGTTACACTGACTATACTTTATAAACAGCCAAAAGACATTACTTAAAATGTACTCTAAAAATATTACATAAAATATACATTCAAATTTAAATTTTCTTCCTATTGGGAAAAAAAATGTTTTATTTTCATTAGGAGAGCAATTCATTTCATAGATACATAGCAATTCTATAGTTTTTCTAATTCTTCTTTTTTTTAATTTTATTTTATAATTTAATTTAATTTTACATAACAGCCACGGATTCCTTGTTTTCCCCCCACCCTCCCCACCCCCACCTTCCCCCCAGCCCTCCCCCCATTCCCATCTCCTTCAGGGCAGACTCCCCTGAGGACTGAGTTCAACTTGGTAGATTCAGTCCAGGCAGGTCCAGTCCCCTCCTTCCAGGCTGAGCCAAGTGTCCCTGGATAAGCCCCAGGTTCCAAACAGCCAGTTCATGTAGTGAGGACAGGTCCTGGTCCCACTGCCTGGATGCCTCCCAAACAGATTAAGCTAATTAACTGTCTCACTTATCCAGAGGGCTTGATCCAGTTGGGCGCTCCTCAGCTATTTCTAATTCTTCTTATGCCAACTTCTTAATAAGTTACTTCTGTGGTATTTATCTACTTATTTTAGCAATAAAATTATTTGATATTTTTCCAATGATTACCTTTTTAATGTTCATAAAATTAGCAGTTTGGATAAATATTTTGCTTGAAATATTAGTAATTTTTCTAATGAACCAATGAATTTAGAAAAAAAAATATTGCCACCTTAAATGTGTCCTAACGAATTTAAAGACTTATTCGATTATGTTCCAAGTGACATGCCATCTTTGCTAATGTTTTATGCATGTTTTTTAAATACATATTTTCACTAAAGTAACTCCATATTATATGATCGCATCTCCAATAGTTCTACTAATAAACTCCATGATTTTCATGGTTCTAATTTACTCATAAACATTCACTATTGTTTGTTTGTTTGTTTGTTTTTGTTTTTTTGTTTGTTTGTTTGTTTGTTTTTTTTTGCTGGCCCTTGAAGAATGCCATCCTTTGTTTGTATGATTTAATACAGGTATACAAAACAACAAAAGCAATTTTTTTTGAGACAGGATTTCTCTGTATAGCTTTGCACCTTTCCTGGAACATCACTCTGTAGCTCAGGCTGGCCTTGAACTCACAGAGATCTGCCTGCCTCTGCCTCCCAAGTGCTAGGATTAAAGGCATTCACCACCACTGCCCGGCTCAAAAGCAGCTTTTTGATGTGCTATCTTATACTACTCTGCTTCACCCTCTCTTAAAATGTAAGACTGCCCCAAACTCAAGTGGCTTTCTGCTCATTTATCAGAAGGACGACTGTTTCGCATTTGAATTCTACTTTCTGAGCTACACTTAAAAAAGTACTCCTGGCAAATGTTTTTAATGTGATCCTCTCTTCCTGGATTCTTTGAGCTTGTTTTATTTGTTGTATCATGGTAATTGAAACAGTACTGTGATCATGCTTTGATATTGAAGTAAAAAAATGTGTAAATTTTGTTCTTGTGGTTGGAAATAGAATAATCTTAAGCCATGTTTTCCTTTCCATTTGATTACTAAGATATTCATAGAAAACAAAACAGAAAAGCAAACTAAAAAGAGCTCATAGGATTATGGAGATTAATAAACTCAACTCTACAGATTAGCTGATAGGCACAAAATTCAAAGCCAAGGTGCAATTCTGGTCAGTAGTCTAAGAGACAGAGGCCTGCCAGTGTGAAGATACTAGTGAAGTCCTAAAGCAATCTGATGAAAATTTCATTACTCTCCTAGATATCCCACACATTACTATTTTTATGTCTTATTTGGGAAAGGTCTCTAAAGTAGCCACAACTAATGTGTGTTTATGATTGCAGTGGCCAGGAAATAGCAAGAGGATAGTGTTTCATAAAACTCCTTCTCATTCTCAACCTCTTAGAATTTTCTCCTTCTTTGGCAACATTTCCTGGACTCTGGGGAGACTGATTTGGATTTACTACTTAAGACTGAGTATCAAACATTCACTTATTCATCACACTTTGACCAGTTCGGAGTTTCTGTACTAATTAACACCCATTGAAAAAGAAGCTTCTCTCTGACAAAAGTTGATAACAGCAATATTTAGAAGTCAGTTTAAATTGACCTTCATTTAATACAAAATTGCTACAAGAATTCAACTGAGTCCAGCGACTTCCATTACATTTAACATTGTTTCATATAGTTAATGGTTAGTTATTTAGGTTTTTACAAAGAAATATTTAAGTAATTTGTCAGTGTTTTAAGTGCACATTTGTATTTGTTTTAGCTTTTTACTTCTTTGTTGTTGAATTTAGTAGCTCTTTCCTATCGTAGATATTAATCCTCCATCACCTACACAACTTGAAAGTATTTTCTACAAGTCTGTAGAATGCCTTTTCAGTCAGTTTTGTTTGTTGTTCGTAAGATTGTACTTTGAAGGGGTCCAGCTTGTCAAATTTATGTGTTATATTTTGTGCATCTTTTTGATATTTCATATAAGAAACCACTGCAAAAAAAATGATCTTGCTTTACTTCTAGAAGTTTTATAGTCTCAAGTGTTGCAGGTAAGACATATTGTATTTTCAGGTGATTCCTTTTTTTTCATTTTGTAAGAAGCTCTACACAAAAGCATGGTATCTTTAAGTATTAAAAAAGTGTTAAATTTGCCAAAGCTATACACTTAAGTATTGTAGTTACTCTGCCTAGTTCCAAATCTTAATTGTTTTATTTTGTTTTGTTTTGTTTTTTTGTTTTTTTTTTTTCGAGACAGGGTTTCTCTGTGTAGCTTTGCGCCTTTCCTGGAACTCACTTGGTAGCCCAGGCTGGCCTCGAACTCACAGAGATCCACCTGGCTCTGCCTCCCGAGTACTGGGATTAAAGGCGTGCGCCACCACCGCCCAGCTCCAAATCCTAATTCTTATCACAAATTCTAGCATCAAAGATTCTAATAGTATTTGAACATTATAACAAGCTTTTAATTATTTTTAGTTAAATCCTCTGGGATTATTAATCTAATGAAATTGTGCATTATCTTAGAATTGTGCAGCCCTATATCATTTCCACTTGTTTAATATGCCCTTTTAACTTTAAACTGAACTGGCATTACTATATATAAAAATCCAGGCTGCCAGTTGAAATAGCTGAATTCCAGCAACTCAGTGGGGCTAGGCAGCCAGTGACTACTGCATTTTTGAAGTAGATACAGAGCATCCCAATATCGCAAAGAATTGTTATATGGCTCTGATTTATGCAAATAACTTCATATGAAATTTTTGAATTTATAGGTTTTCAGTGAGTCCCAGGTTGACCTGGAATTCTGTAGGAGGTACAAAGTAGCCTAGAATGTGAAATGATCTGTGTCTGACTCATCAGTTATAAGCATGTGCAACCACACCTGGCTTGCAGGGGTTTTTAAAACAACACTTCAGTTACTTACACTGGAATTAAGGCATTGCTGAAGAAGCCAGATGGTTCTTGGGACAGGATGATGTCATTCTGCTTAGAACCACCACTTAAGGCCATTGTTTAGAATTCTTTATTATTTTGCCCAAACTTGTGAAAGTAGAAGGCAACAGTATTTAAGAGATGTAAAAATATAGAACTCTGCATGCGTTTTAATATAAAAACATGAAATAGGAAAGAAAATAATTGGCCTCGGTTTATAGTATTTTGCTGCTATCTGCAGGTAGAAATGTATATTAACTATTATAATTCTATTCTTTGAGACAAAATTCAGTATTACTATTGGGAAAATGTGCTGGAGTCAAAATTAGTATATTGAAATACACAATAAATAAAAAAATCTAATAACAATTTTCTATATTCTAGAAGAGATATTGTCATTTAAGTTGAAAGAAAAAATGTGTCAGAACAAGTGTTTTTAGAATGCTTAAAGATAAGCTGAACAAGAACAATAGACATGTTAACATGAACAGGAGAATGCCTATTAGGTATTAATCTTCCACAAAGTTCTATAGACAACTAAGAAATTTAACAGCAGGGGAAATAGTCCACCCATAAGAGATCACACTAATAGATTATTCAATATCAAATGTTCATTCCTAAAAATGTACCCACAAATAACATTATATAGACTGCACAAGTTGCATTTATGTACTTAGGAATACATATGTATATGTATGAAACAACAATTAATTTAAAAAACTGAGACTATGAATGTGAAAGAGAGAAGGAGATATAAATTAGAAACATTTGTAGGGGGAAAAAGGAAGAGAGCATTGATGTAATTATATTATAATCTCAATAAATAAAGGAAATAATTAAAAGGAAAGAAATAAAATATTCTCATTTGTTCGTTTTAGTGATATCCTGCTTATTATTCTTGATATGTATGTGTTTTATTTGGAATGCCCCTAAATATTAAGAAATTAGTAAGGATTAGCAGGAGAGTTAACAAAAGGGAAGATAAAATATAGTGGTATAAAGGGTTTTAAAGTGGAATAATGAAACAGGAAGGGCTAAGGTAGGTTAGGGATGAGATTGAATGGTAAAGAATATGGAGAAGAATAAATATCACTTAAGACCTTTCAATTCACGAGGAAACCTATTACTGTAGAACCTTCTTAAAATATATACAGAAATGTACATCGAAAGAGTTTAAATGGAGTTAAGCCTGTAAGAAGATAGTAATGTCCATATCAAACACCACAGGCAAACAAATGAAAGTCCAATGCCAGGAAGGACGACCTCTTTTACAGTTGTTGGCCAGTGAGGTCCCAGAAACCTACAAACACTACATGTTATTGTCAGTGCTTTATCATCTTAAAGAACTTCACAGTAAGACTTTATTTCTGAAGATACAACATACTTGAGTCATAAAACATGGAGACATAAATTTTATATTCACCTAAATATTGTGTCCCTACTGGGTAGTTAACATAGGGCTGGAAGGTACTATGTCTATGTACACTGTTGGAGGAGAAAAGCAATTAATAAGTATTTCCATTTTGGAACCCTGAGAACTTCAATAATGACCACCTTGACAAGTCATGCCCACTGACACAATCCCAGAATAAATGACATGACAATAACCAACCACTTTCTGCTTGTATTTTTTACTTGATCCAAAAGATGTAACCCATACCAGACACTGTGATCAGGGGACAAGAAGGTCATGGGCTCTGTAGGTCATAGGCTCTAAGGAGGACCTACTATTCTTATTAAGTTAAATGGACAATATTAAACCACGTCCTAATAACTTATCATTATTCCCAAATTGATACATCTTCCAATCCTCCTCAGAGATCATGTCTTATGCAGAAGATGGTGAGACACAGAGTCCTGGAACTGGTCGAAATATAGAGAGTAAGAGATAGTGGGATACTCAGGCTTAACTGGGGCATTGGTATCACATCCTGTGGTGGTTTGAAAGAAAACGGCCCCCAAATGGAGTATGGGCACTATTAGGAAGTGTGGCTTTGTTGGTGTAGGCATGGCATTTAGGAGGAAGTGTGTCCCTGTGGAGGTGGTCTTGAGGTCTCATATATGCTCAAGCCACGCCAAGTGTCTTGATTCACTTCCTGTTGCTTGTGGATCGAAGATGTAGGACTCTCAGCTCTTTCTCCAGCACTATGCCTCACTGTATGCCACTGTGTTTCCCAGCATAATGATAACAGACTAAACCTTAGAAACTGTAAGAAACCCAAATAAATCTGTTTCTTTATAATAGTTGCTGCGGTCATGGTGTCTCTTCACAGCGATAGAAGCCCTAATGAAGACACATCCCTTCCTACCAAATCTCAAGGATCATTGTGGAAAAAGGGGTCAGAAAGAGCAAACAAGCTAGAGATTGTTGCTTGAGTTTTCCTGACTTGCCCACAGTCAAGACAAATCTCTCTCACCCACCAGTCCCACAGCCACTCAGACCCGACCAAGTAAACACAGAGACTTATATTGGTTACAAACTGTATGGCCGTGGCAGGCTTCTTGCTAACTGTTCTTACAGCTTAAATTAATTCATTTCTATAAATCTATACCTTGCCACATGGCTTGTGGCTTACCGGCTTCTTCACATGCTGTTTCTCATCGTGGCAGCTGACAGTGTCTCTCTGACTCAGCCTTCCACTTCCCAGCTTCATTCTCCTCCTTGTCCCGCCTACACTTCCTGTCTAGCCAATGGCCAATCAGTGTTTTATTTATTGACTAATTAGCAACACATTTGCCATACAGAACATCCCACAGCAAGAGATAGCAGATGACTTCAAAGAAACTGTTTCTGATATAGCAGGGCAGTTGGAACATGAACTCATAGTGCTTTATGGCAGCATGGACAAGATCTGCACCAGATCAAGTCAAAAGAATTACAGCATAGAAAAGAGAGTTAAGAACAAAATCCCACCCATACTGAGAGGCTATTGGTAACTGACAATTGCTGGAAGGAGAGTCAGTTTATTAAAAGGTGTGACCCCTGCCTGGTGGGTGGACAAAGCTTCAGTGGAAGGTCACCCATCTACAAATATATGGGCAGCATAAATTGAGCTTGATTGGTTTAACTTTGAAAAGAAGAACACAGTTTGTACATTTTATTTCCACTAAAGCCTGTTTATTAAAGGTCTATTATGCTATGGCAGGAGGTAGGCAGAAGTGGAAGAAAGATAGTAATTGAAGATGTATCCTTCGAGTTCTATTATGACTCTCACTCTCTTCTTCCCTCCTTTCTGCCCTTATGACCAGTGCATTAACAGCCCCACTGCCAGACAGTTCTATTACAAGTCGCCACAGGACCCAGAAAATGGAGTGAAGCCTCTGAAAGTGATCATAATAGATCATCTTAGAAGATCATGTGGCTGGTATTTTGTAACAGTGGTTGAAAACTGACAAGTTTTGGTATTTTCAACTTATTTTTTATATTTTATCTGACAAAAATATATCTAAACAACAATAACTTACCTAAAGGATATTTGTAAAAAAAATATATATAGACTCTATACCTTTAAGAGATTTAATGACCTTAAGTGACGTAATCATGTTTTCAGAAAACCTGTGCTTTATTATATTGGATATTGGGATGGAGGAATGTAGTAAATGGCATTAGGGCCAAACACTTGGGGAGATATTGAATATTCTTAGTATGTTAGTTACTTCCTGTGGCTGTGAAAAAACGTTATAGTCAACAGTGGCTTATAGAAGAAAGAGTTTCTTTGAGCTTGTGATTCCAGAGATGAGAGCTAATTATAGCAGAGAGGCATGCCAGCAAGCAGAAGGCATGGTATGGGGATCAGGACACCAACAGATCACATGTCAATCACAGTATCAAGTAGAGAAAGTGAACTGGAAGTGGCAGCAGACTTTATACATTGTCAAAATTCAGTACCAGTGACACACTTCCTCCAGCAAGGCTTCATATCTCCACATCATCTCCAAACCTCGTCACCAACTGTGGACCAAGTGTTAACATATCTGTACCTACAAGTGGCTTTTATCATCCAAACCACCACACATCGATATTGAGGGCTTGGTGGTTAGGTTGGTGACTAAGAGAAAATTATGATCAAGTATCGGCACTGAACACGTATATGACAGTATCATAAAATGACACATGAATAACTATTTCTGAGCAATATTGTACTGAAAACATTGAGTTTGTAATATGAGTTGCAGGTAAAAAAAAAATAGGAAATTAACAAATAAAAGCACCAAATTTGGTTGTGAAGTCTTCAAAGAAATGTCAAGTTTTGGTAGTATTTGTTAATTACTGATGATTATTTTAGTAAGTCAGTGCAGTGAACAGATGAGATAATGTGAGGGCATATTATGGACACAGAAATGAAGTGAGCATGAGATTTCTTAGGGTTCATATTATCAACTTGACATGCTCTGGAGTCACCTACGATCAATCCTCTCATCATAACTGTGAAGAATTACCTTGAGATAATTGAGGTTGGAAGAGTCTCCCTAACTGTGGTTGCTGCAGCTGACTGGGATAGAGTCCTGTACTCCACAAAACTGAGAAAACTAACTGAGCACCTAGACCCACTGCTCTCTTATTCCTGACTATAGATATAATGTGGCCAATAGTCTCAATTTCCTGTCACCATCCCTCCCAGTTGTCTTAGTCTTCCCTTCAAACTCTATGCTCAAATAAATCCTTGCTTCTTCAATTCCTTTGGTTAGGATGTTTTTTCATACCAGAAGGAAATTACCTAACATGTGATCTATAGAGAAATGCCTTCCAGAAGACCAGATTAATGGTGAATCACCAGGCTAGATGAGCAATAGTGCCTTGAATGTTAGGTGATAACCAAAGTCTTTCAGGTTTGACTTGAGGCCTGCTCCATAAGACAGAATTCATGCCCGGTGATGCAAACCTGGTCAAAATCCCATGCCTGGGAAGGTGATAGGCTCTAGTGGCAAACCTACCCTATTTATTTTGCTCATGGTCATGTTATAAAGTTACCATCCAGTTATTTTATATGTACACATGGATCTGGGCTGCTCTTAACCTTGAAAAGAGAACATTTGTAGAGTGTTGAGAGTTAAGTGATTGCAAGTGCTTTGCTAAAAATAAGACAATTATATTACCCCCTACCTAAGACTCTTTGGCCATTATCCAAGAGAAGGTAGAATGGAAGCATAAGAAGAGAGGGCATAGTGCTATCAAAGCTATCTTTGGGGCATTATATTACTGTTGCACTCACTGCAACTCATACTACCTGTAGAAGACCTATACAAGATTAAACTAGCCAAAATTTTAGTGTGGGTGGCTACTTAAACTTCATTTATAGCTGACAGGTGATGAGAGAGCATTAACAGTAATTTATCATTGAGGTTTTGGTCACTAGTAGGTTGTACATGTTCCAGTGGATGGTTCCTTATCTATGAGAATATCAGAAGCATTAATTGGATGCAGTGAGATTTAATATGAAAAGACTGAGTAATCAACAAATGTGTCCAGTAGACTGCTTGATCAAAGAGAGAACATTTTTCTTGCACTGTCAAATATGAGAAGAGAACATATTCTCTGTAATAGCAAGGGGAAAATATCAGGCCAAATGTCCATCAACAGAATAATGGATAATGAAAATATGGTAGCTATGTGCAATGGTATTTTATTCTGCCATTTAAATGAACTCACGAAATTTGGAAGAAAATAAATGAATGCAGAAGTTATTATACTAAGTGAGATATCCAGAGATAGAAATACAAATGCCACATGTTCTCTCTCATATGCATATCCTAGCTTCTGATTTTTTATTTATGGGCATTTATATTCCCGTGAAAGGGGAAATGAGATTTTAAGCAATAGGATTGAATATTATAATAAATATGACATGAAAGTTGAAAGAAAATTGATGGGGTAGAAGTACGTGGAGGAAAGAGAACTTGGTAAAGGAATTGGGAAGACATATTAATGAATGCAAAAAAAAAAGTGTTCAAAAGCATCCAAAGGAAAGTAATTAATTTGCATGCTAATAAAAATACCAAAATAAAAGTGAGTAAATGGTTCTATTTATACACATAAACCTTCTTGCTTTGCTTATTATCATCATGAAAAGTGACTTTTGTCTCCCATGCAAGCATTTCCTATATAGGAAGACACTTGATATTTTTCTGGCTTTTTCAAAGTACCTAATATTGAAAATATCATCGTTTGTAGTGCTGTCGGGATAATGACAGGGTAGGAGAGATCCTATTTGTGTCAGCTTACCAGAGACAATCCCTAAGTTAGGAGTTCAGGAAGTTGATAAGTAGAGATAGAAAATACTACAGCTATATCATATGAACTTAACAATTAAATGTTAAATAAATATACAAATTTATAAATGCCTTGCATTTACTTATTATATTCTTTCTTAAATTATTTACTTCCATCATATCTATGTGGCTGAAACAATTCATGACACTACTGAACATTCCTAATTTTGCAAGGACAGTTGGTTATGATATAATGTAGGTTGAAATTGATCACAGTAAAGGAAGGGCTTAGTCCCTAAGCTGTTGCTATCCCAGTATACTTGATACTGGACCAGTTATAAACAAAAACAAAATGTGTATTTAACTCACAGGTTTAGTGATACAAGAGCATGGCACCAGCAAGGATTCAGCTTCTGCTTAGCATTCATAGTGTAAGGACAAGAGGACCATGTAGAAGACAAGAGACTGATGTGAGCTATCTATTTGTTCTCAATTAGGGCAGTCTCACAAGAATTAATTTACTCCTACTAAAGTAAAATCCAGTCACTAAAAATATGTTAATCTTTAAAAGTTCCAATGACTGTTAAAAACTTCTTAAAGCCGGTCAAGAACAATGTATGTTAGAACAAGCCTGAACATGCAGTTTGGTAGAGACACACCATAGATAAATCACAGCAGTGACCATACACAATTTACATAAATGTGGAACAGCAAACTAGTACAAATCAGGACTCAACTTACTGTTTTGTTAAATCGCCATAGGTGTGAATGAGAAAAAGTTGATAATATTCATTAAATTTAAAAATGTGTTATGTCTGTAGAGAATGCATTATAAGCAATGTGAAAACTATGAAAGTTAGTATTATTGTGTTAACATTGTTAAAATTTAATAACCATTAGTTGCGTGGTTGATAAGCACATGAATGTTCCCTATAAATCTACACATCACACTTTTGTTTCACTCATTAATGTTCATGAAGGGGCCAAGCAGCATTCACATCAGAACCACAGTTTCAAATGTTAAAACTTTACAGAACAGAAAGCAGCTCATGACCCCCAATTTACTTTATTTTTTGTTTAATAAAGTTGTCGGTACTGATAAGTTACAGTGCAAAGTAGCTATGATTTTGTTGATTCAGTTTATTGGAAGCAGTACAAACTCTTACATACTCATTAGAAATGTATGCACACACAGGAAAGAAGTGACAAAGGGAACGGATAAAGAGGGATGAAAGTGAAGGAAGGATGCGGAGAAGAAACTATCAGAGAGAATACATTGACAAATAAAAAAATCAAACTCCTGGTAAAATCAAGTGCTTTGCTGAGAGATGTAGAAAACATTCTTCTATCCTGAAAAGTTGGAAGAAATGAAATAATTAGCATGCTTGCAAATACTTTTTAATGACACTGCCTTTTATTGGGGGAATTTACAGCTCAGATTTTTATAGTTATTATTTTTTCTTTTTTTAAAGTTTATTTTGTTCTAATCATGTGTGTGTGTGTGTGTGTGTGTGTGTGTGTGTGTGTGTGTGTGTGTGTGTGTGCATATGACGGCAGATGCCCACAGAAGCCAAAAGTGCTGGATCCCTCTATATTTAGAGTTACTGATGGTTGTCAGCATCCTTATGAGGCTACTGGGATCAGAATTTGGGTCCTCTGTTGAACAGTACAAATTCTTAACCCCTGAGACTTCTCTCAATCCTATTTTTACACCTTCACCTAAAATAAATTTCTTAATGAAAGGGAAAAGAGAGTGAAAGCCAAAACCGACTTTTGATCTGATGGAGTGGTTTTGAGTTGTTCGCAGCTAAAAGCTTGACAGAAACTACACATTAGTAGTAGATGGGAGGAAGATTAAGAGCCACATTTAGGGACTTTCGTGAACTTGAGATTTGTCGATGGGTCAATAGCTGAACTTGACTGTTCAGTCCACAAATAGCAGAAGCCAAGGATCAGATTGTCCTGAAGTTTATTATTGAAATTGAATAGCTGTGGAGACTCATATATCATCAAAAGTACCAAGTAACACTTAAAAGAGAGACTGTCAGGACTAAGGTGAAAATAAATTGAGGACAAGAGAAGAGGAGTAGAAAAATAGAGGGCCAAGCCATGGAGTGAAGAAGAAGATGAGGGAGGATTTATGAAGAACACAGTGTGAACACAACTAGACCTCCTTCAACATTCTGATGCTATCTTGCCTCCTAGACCTTCTATCCTGTTTCCCTCTTCCATTGTCCCCAAGTTTTCATAGTTTCTCAGATCAGAAAAAAAAATAAAAGTATCTCAAATGTACTATTTGAATTGGCAAATAATTGTTAGGATCATATTTCAGCTAAGATCATAATGATAGTACATGAGACTGACATTGAAATATTTTGTAAACTTGGAGTTAATAATTAGTGAGATAAGGAGACAATTAAATTATATTCTTAACTATGAGAGTCTTAGCTAATTACCTATGCTTACCTTTCAACAGAAGCACAGTGGGTGTATTTATGGATGTTAAATATATTTTTGTTTTACTTCCTGCCCAAACTGATCATTCTATTTTTTAAGTATTTTACCACTGTGACCCTTTCACAAATTTGTAACGGCCATGGAGAACTAAGATAAGTCAGGTTGTCCCAGAAAATGTTACTTGGAATAATATATCAAATGTGGGAACACTAAAAAAAACAGCTTGGATTTTAATTCATGCACAGCTGAGTTAGAAACTATACATATCTTCATGGTTTAGAATTTTAAAAAGTCGGTAAAGCATTTGACACAGTGTCCACGTGCAACATTGGCTATTGTTTGGAACTCTGTAAACCAACAGTGACCAGCAGCTTTGGGACTGTGATGAGCTCCTGAAACCCAGAAGATGGTGCTGTTGCCATTTCTATGGCAGTTTGCAGCTGCAGAGAAACAATTTATTTCTAGCTCGGCCATTGATGGTTGTGAATTATTGAGCTTACCTTCGCAATAGGAACCGTTAATGCGGCTTTGCTCTTGAGGATTTCACATTTACAAATAATTTGCATAATATTTCCACACACCGGGTATTAGAAAATGTACTACTTCACAAGCAATCTCATGTTAATGGATCCTGATCAGTTGCCACATCCCAGTTATCTTTTGCAAGGAGTACTCTCAAATGTGAAAATGCATATTAGATAAAAGACCTATTTAATTTTCTGGTTACTTATACGGCTATTAAAATGCAACATGCAGACCATTAAAGTGGTGATGATCCTTATTTAATGGAATGTGAATTTATTCTTCCAAATGCTGAGCAGTTTTATAGTGACATGTTAATTATGCACTAGCCAGGCACAAAAGATTCAGCCAGTTAACACAGATAAATGGGAGAATGTGATATCTATAAAGTATCAAGCCTATTCCACTTCATCTAAACTTTAATAATGAATCCTTTATGCAATCTTACAACTGTCTATGATACTTCTTAGAAGAGGAACACTTGGAAAAGTTCCTCCATGTGCCTTTGCCAAGCACACCCATTCGGTGCTCACAGTCTTTGCTAATAATATCATATTGTCCCTCAAAGCCAAACAAAATAAAGAGCACAAAAATAATTTTTTCAAGTATCTTTACCAAAAAGTCAAAGAAGTCAATAGGTGAAAATAAATCTAAAACTATATATGTGTCTCTAGCATAGATCCTAGTTCTGTTGCTTTAATATTGAACTAATATTATGACATTGAGAACTAAACTTTTTTTAAGTCCTAATATTTGTTTTTATTGATACCAAGGGTATAGGTGCCTGTGTAAACTGAGGTTTTTAATTTATGTGAGAATTTGTGTAAATGATGCTTACAAAGCATGGTTAAAGTACAGCAAGGGCACATTATTTTGTGTAAGACACCAAGCAAAAACGAAATCTGAGAAAAGAGAGAACCACAGAATTATTACTTGGTGTGAGTGTGTGTGAAGGGTGAGCGAGGAGGAGGATGGGATGCAGATGCCGAAATGAGGGGATGGCAAACTGTTAATTGTATTGTCCCTTATTGGCTCGATGACATGTTTGAACCTCATTACACATGTTGCTTTTGAAAAGGTGAAATTTATCCCCTGGAATTCCAGAACCGAGACTTCAAAGACAGAGCAATTCATTGTCTATCAAAATCATTTGGGGGTAGCTTTGTGTTGCAGTTGTATCTTTTTAAATATCTTTCCTGGGGCTGGCTAAAAACAGAATTGTTTAATTAGATCCTGTCAGTTGAAGCTTGGGACTAGATTTTTACAAACTTTTTTAGAAACTTTGGAAAATAACAAAAGTTCAGACCCTAGCCTAAACTTAAAACTGGAAAATTGTCAATACAGGGAGACACAGAGAAATGATGATAGATACTGCAGTCTCAATCAATAAACAGAGGATAACATAATGAAGTTAGCAAACAAGTTTATTAAATAAACCAGGAAAGGACACAGCAGATTTATAGATATGATGTCTTTTAAACTTCCATAGTCCAGGCTATTAGTGGGAGATACCCTCTCCCCAAATGACATTTCCCCCCCTTAAGCTACAAGAACTTAATTCAATAATTAGTTACCTCATTTCATTTTCCTATATCCCTTTCCCAAAAGTACTTCTAACACTTTATTTGCCTGCAGCCAAAATCTAAGGAGGATCATTGCAGCTGGTTCTTCTGATGAGTGCAATTTAGGGAAATAGTCAGTGCTTCTGGAAATATAATTGTGTTTCCTGTGTTCTTTGATAGTGTCTGGTGAACTAATTTGTAGTTGCAATGCCTTTTCTAGAAGTTAAAAATGAAAAGTTCCTAGATATATATATAATATCATTTAAGATGTTTAAAATTAATTACAAAAACAAATCACCTGAAACTTTTTGATGATGTCAACTCTTTCCTGATACATGATAAACCTCCCTATAATTTGTGCGAGAATTTTCATATTATGAGTTACTCATAGTTTCCTAAACAAATACTAATCTACTTCTTAGATGATACTTGGTAAAATGCTTGCAAATGACCCAGGAAGTATATGTGCCATTTCTTTCAGAACCTCCTGAACAATTGGTGATATAAAGGCAATCTCAGTTTTCTTTTTGCATCGTTGGCACAGAAAGGGAACAAGAATGTACACAGAGATTTTAAATACTAGATTAGCCGAGACAAGTGACACATGTACTAAATATAAGTTTTGGAATCCATCCACTGAATCTATACTTACGAAGTTGTATAAGGACAACTAGCCTATAGAAAAGACCAACACAGAATTTGGTTCCATTTTTCAGAGTTCTTTATAATCTCCTATGAATGTGTTTACAAAGCACATGACTTAATGGTATACAGTATATATTTGTAATCAATTGATCCTGCGCATGAATTGTCTCCTCTTTTCGGGCTTCTATAATAAAGTAGCAGACACTAGCCAGCTTGAACATCACAGAATTTTAATTCTCACAGCACTGTAGACTGAGGAATTAAAATTAGGATATAGCCTGGTCTGATGAGGTAGCTCTTCTTGTTTTGATTTTAATATTTTATATCCTGACATGCTGGCAAAGAGTACGTTAACTCTCTTGCCTTTCTAACAGAGATTAAATCCCATTTATAATGCTACACACTCATAATCTAATTATCTCCAAATAAAAGATGCTGGATAGTAGATATCAACATATGAATGCTGGGAAGGGCAAGAACATTTAATGTAATAGCATCTGCCTCTAGTTTGCAAACTATTTCATTTTTTTCATTTTCTATTTTCACTATTGCTTTTATGATAAAACCACAAGGGTTAATATTTTTTTCTTTCAATGTAAGCACCAAAATGAAGGACACCATTAACATGAATAGTCTGATAAAATGTAATGACAATGATTAACAAGCAATTCCTCTTTCTACTCCCCAAAGCCTCTCTATGTTTTTAAGTGAGGAGATGGCCCACATGAAGTCCTACAATGTGTCTTTTGATCAGTATGCTCCTGCTTTTGATATATTTTACTTGTTTATGCTTCTGGGTAGTGCTGCGATTGAAGAGTTCTTTTCAAGATTACAAAAATATGAAGAGCCCTTGCTCTAAGGTAACATCGCAAATAGACCATCACAAGTCCATTCAAGTGCTTCTTATTCAGCATTGTAAAAAATACTTCTGAACATTGGCCTTTCTTTTTGACTGCATGCCTTATCTTTTGTTTTCAATTATTCATAGTCTCCCAAGGACCACTTTCAGTATAAAATAGTATCTATGGGAGGCAAAAACAGCAAGAAATGTATTTCTGAATGGATTATGGGAACTATCTATTTAGAAATTTAAATATATGTAATCGACACAGAAGATAAAGGTACCTGTTCAATGTCTCTGGTAGCCTACAGTGTTCTACATACAGCCTGTTTTAACCTTCTGATATTCCTACTGGGGCACTTATGTTTCTTTTTTCTTTTATTTTTTTTATGTTCAATTTGCTTTAACATTATGAAATTTGATGTGAGTGAAATGATGTATTTTGTAGTGTTTTACTTTGTATCATATGAAGCATTATTTTGAAAAGATTTAGGACATGCATTGTCTCTGTGACTGTTTGACTGTCCTTTAAAAAAGTGTACTGCTGCCCTGCTCTTTCTCTTATACCTAATGATATTTAGGACATTTCCAACTCTTGACCCAAATTTTTTAATAACATTTTTACTTATTTACATTTTTATTGTCCGCTCTTTCAAAGTTCTAAGTTTTAATAGTCATCTGTAAATTATCTTAAAGACAAAAATGACAGAAGGTAGTTAAACAAATAAAAATAAAAATAAGCTTGTACAGCCATTGCTTAGAATTTTGTTATGCCATATATATTTCTAAATATATATATGCACATGCATATATACATACATATATATGTGTATATACATATACACATATATATGTACATGTATGTGTGTGTGAAAGAAATTTGCCTTAAAATCAGTGTAAGTATGACCTACAGGCAATTTTTTTAATTTGACATGTATGTATATATTTTTTTAATTTATGATAGTATCAATCAAATTTCTCTCTATAAAGAGAAAATTTTTTTCCTTTTTTTAAATTTTTTTTATTTTTATTTTGCAATACAATTCAGTTCTACATATCAGCCACAGATTCCCTTGCTCTCCCCCCTCCCGCCCCCCTCACCTTCCCCCAAGCCCCCCCCCCATTCCCACCTCGATTTTTCTATTCATTTTACATACCAACCACAGATTCCCTTGTCCTCTATCCTCCCAACCCCCAGCTTTCCCCCCAAATCCACCCCCTATTCCCACCTCCTCCAAGGCAAGGAAGGTCTCCCATGGGAAGTCAACAGAGCCTGGTACATTCAATAGAGGCAGGTCCAAGGCCCTCCTCCCTGCACCAAGGCTGCAAAAAGTGTCTCACCATAGGTACTAGATTCCAAAAAGCCGGCTTATGCACTAGGGATAGGTCCCAATCCCACTGCCTTTGGGCCCCTAAACAATTCAAGCTAAACAATTGTCTTGCTTATCCAGAGGTCCTAGTCCAGTACCATGGGGGCTCCTCAGCTATTGGTCCACAGTTCATATTGGGAGAACAAGGAAAGAGATACCGTGATAAATTAAGGCATCATGGGAATACAGAGAAACAGAGTGCTAAGAAGTTTCCCAGGAATCCACAAAGATGACTCCACCATATACTACTGGAAATGGTTGAGAGGGTGCCTGAGCTGACCTACTCTGGTGGTTGGATGGCTGAATACCCTAACTGTCGTCATAGAACCTTCATTCTGTGACTGATGAAAGCAGATGCAGAGATCCACGGCTGGGTCCCAGGCAGAGCTACAGGAGTCCAATCGATGAGAGTGAGGAAGGATTATATGAGCAAGAGAGATATCAAGACCATGATTGGAAAAAGTACAGAGACAACTAGCCAAACTAGAGAAATGTATTTTTTAACTAAAAAAAAAATAAATAAATAAATAAATAAAAAATTGAAAGAAGCAATAGAAAACAGCATATTATATGGTTGATTGGATAAAACACAATGCTTTCAAGTATTTTAAATATATTTATAAGCAAAATCCAACATCCCTTCATGATAAAAAGTCCTGTATTATCTATGTATACAAGTGACTGAGAAAAATTTAAAAAATGTTCAACATTATCAACCAACAGGGAAATGAATACTGAAAATACTTGGAGATTTCATCTTTCCTCAGTCAGAATGACCTAAATTAACAACAACAAAGGATACAGGGAAAGGAGAACACATATGTAGGCCTGCAAACAGGTATAGCCACAACGGAAACCATTATAGAGCTTTCTCAAAAATTTGAAACATGATTTACTATAACATCCAGGCATATCACACTTTTACTCTGGAGCTCTTTAATTTATAACAGCCATAAATTAGAAAATTTTAGGATAATATGAAGTTATTCTTAGTCAATGAGTCCACATTTAAGAATATGCAATATTATATGAAGAATTCATATGAAGAAGCATTTTAATTCACACTCAAAAAGATATTTTAAATTTTCATTTGCGTTATATGCATTTGTTACCAAGAAATTCTCACTCATTTAGATGCTTGTCATGTATGAACTGTATAGTCTGAGATTTCTAGATAGCAAAACATTCATTTCTATTGCAAATTTTGCAAATATGGCAATCTTCTTGATTAATTTTTCTGCTTGGAGCAGCATACTACCAGGTTTGTTTTAGGTGTGCTCAAGTTAGATGTGTGTGGTTGTATACTAGATTGTAGGAATAGTTTGATCCTATGGATTTCATAATTTGTCTTGCCCTGTCTGTGTTGGGCCAAAATGCTGAACCTTGGAGATTTCACCATCACTTTGTAGCCAAGAATCCTATGCTCCCCTGTGACTTTGTCAGGGTATTTAAGAAATAGATTTAGTATGTTCATACCATTTGTAATTTAAATAAGGAAAGATATAACAAAAGCCCATTCACACAAATCAAAATACACACTTACACAAAACAAACAAACAAAAACCTACAAGGAAAAAGACAGGCTTTTGGTTTGGGTTTTTGGTGTTTATTTGCTTTTTGTTTGTTTAAGTTTATTCAACACAACACAATCCCCGACTTAATTGAGGTTGCTGACCATGTCCATGTCCAAAACAGCCTCTAAATTAGAATTCAGTTGTGGAACCATTCCCAGCCTAGGCTTTCTAGTCAGTACCAGAGATCAGAACACTTCTGCAGGGTATCTCTCTCTACCTCTCATCTTTTCAATCTTGCAGATCACTCACCCACTGGACCTTTGCACTGAGGTCTGCCAGTCTTAAGACCTGTGTAGCACAAGGAAGGCAGTCAAAAGCTCCAGAGGAAGGTAGAATTAATGTCAGAGGTGCTGGAGGCTCTCATTCATCAGGCACCAACAGAAATGTCTCCAGGCAAACTGCTCCTTCACATAGCCTCAAGATTTGAGGGACTGTATAGCCTTTACTACATGGGAAGAATCTTGACGGACAGCTCTGAGTGTTTGAGCATATAGACATGTTTCTTGGCAACTATCCCTCATACCTTACAAGGGAGTTCATAAATAGCATTCAGGTTCTTCTTAGGCATCACCAGCACTGTGACAGCAGGGCCAAGGTGGAGGCTGTAAAAGAAAGAAGAGGTCTTTTGTTTGTTTGTTTGTTTTCCTTCTACTCTTCCTGCTGAATATGTTAAAATCACTTTGTCTCCAACCACAAGGACAGCGTTCCCTTCTACTATCTTTCCAACAAGTATCAATGTGTCCATTTTCTAAACTATTAAAAAAGAAATGACTCTCTTCTTTCTCCCTGTTGTGGTTCAGGCACTATGGAATTTTAATTTATTCCTCAGAACCTTGCTATTTCTCAGAATAAAGACAGTTAAAACATCTACCAATTAGAGGCCATTACCACCCACAGAATTGTTAGCTAGCTTTTGGTCCAAGCTAAGACATTTACAGTACAATAAATGTATTCTGGGAAATACTTGAAAGGTCTAGATTTCAGGCCAAAGAGCTCTCTGCATATTGGCTATATGTCAAGGCTTTCTTTGTTGGGATTGACAAACTGTCACTAGTGCTTCTGTGGCTTAGAACTATAAGACTGCCCATTCGTCACCAGCAGCAGTAGCTTCATGTGGAACAGGGAAAAGGGTGCTTATTATTTTAAAATAATAATTTTTTCTAGAATAATTCTAAGTTCCATGGTACAATCAAAGTATAAATTTTCCTCTTTGTTTTCAGTCTTAAGCAACTTGAATATTGACATTGTCAATCATGATCATTTACAAAATGGGTATTAAAGGAAGTAATTGGCTCAGAATGCTGAGTTAGAAATTAATTTCAACCAAATAAATACATTTTGTTTTTCTCCAACATATCTAGTTTCAAGAAAATAATTATTTCTAATGTTCTCTATTTGATCCCAAAGTGTTAATATAACATATAAAGAGAAGAAAGAACATAAAGAAGGAGAAAGAGGGAAGAGGAGGAGAAGGAAATGAAGAGGAGAGAAAAGGGAAATAAAAAAATCTCAAAACTAGATAGCATGAAAACTAGCAGGTCAAACACAAACGCAAATAATTTCAGCACTGTGGGAATATATGTATCTCAGGCTTTTCCTTTGGTTCTTTTTCTTTTTTTTTTTTGTTGTTGTTGGTTTGTTTGTTTGTTCCTATCCCAATTTGCTTGTTTTGTTTCATCTTATTTTATTTTATTGTTCTTAGAATGACTGTTTCTAATTAGAGACAGAAAGGCTGTCTGATGGGAGGGAAAATGAAGAGGATCTGGGAGGAGTTGGAGGAGTAGAAACTATAATCAAAACTATATGAAAAAAATCTATTTTCAGTTAAGGAAATAAAGAAAAGAGAAAGCGGAAGAAAGTCTTACCAATGTCTCTCTTCTTGACCTAACATTTTCATGATGCCTAGTTTATTTAAAAATGAGCAAGAGAGAGCTAGAGAAAAAAAAAATGCAGCCCGTGTTCTATGAAACATCCTAAAATCAATAGGAAAATAAGGTAAAAAGAAAACAAATGTCTAGCCAGATCAATGAAAAAAATAAATAAGTAAATAAATAAATAAAAAGGAAGAAAATCTAAGCATTGGTTTCAAAAGTTTTTCATTGCAAAAGTGAAGCAGACGTGCAAGGCACTGCTGGAACTTCATTTATTCATCAATAACCCACAGCTAATCTAAAAAGTGCCTGCCCTTGTTTTATTCTCTATAATCAGCCAAACTGGGTATTTGAAGACGAAGATAAAACCAAATAACTCTTAGCTTGTCCAATTACAAAATTAAAGTAGTAAATTTATTCACTCTTCTGAGAAAGAGGAATTGAATTAAAGTACAGCGAGTCAGAGACCTGCCAGAAGCCTGCGTTTTATGATCACTTGCTTACAAATTCATTCTAATAAGGGATGCTTTTTTCTCTAAATTTTTAATAAATCACTTCTCAAAATGCTTTATAGGTAAGCTTTAATTATTTTGCTCCTATGGCTTCACAGTTTATAAGTTCATGTGTGATGATAACATCACACTAGTAAGGTTTAAAAGCATTGGTTCTAGTACAAACAAAAGTACACTCACATAGCCCACAGACATGTGCGCATACACGCATGTGTGCACACACATGCAATGATGATTGTGAACACACATGCCCACATAAGTGCGCATATGCAAATACACACACTCACATATGAGCACACACAAGCAGGCATGGATACACACAGTGTAATTACATTACTCTGCCCAAGTTTGACTTCCTTTTCCCACTAAACAAAATATTCTATGGAAGTGCTATCTTGACCCAGTGTGTTCACTTACACTCGTGTTACTCTAACTTAACTGCCAAATCAGCCTGTTCCTACCACAGAAAACTGAACATTTATTTACAGACTATCAATGACTTCGATTCATGAAATGTAAATGTCAACCCTCATATGCTTCTCTCCTGAACTAATTGAATTAGTCAACATTGACACATCTGTGGTAAGGACATCTATTTTTAAATGGATGCTGAAATTGCAGTTTTTCTCTTTTGCCGCTCCTCATAGTGTTTGAGGTATGTCTTCTTAAATGTCTTGTTCAGTCTATCATTTATTCTGAGCTTCTTTATTTTGGAGTACACTAGGCATCATTCCTTACAACTCTAGCATATATCTGTGCTCACTTCCTATTTATCCACTTCAACTTCAAAACTAAAATGATATTCTATTACTTTTCGGAGAAGGTTTTTAAAATTTTCCTGGACTTGGTTATTGTCAACCAACACAGATTTATTTATTTTTCTTAGTTTTGCCTGAAATGGCATGGAGGAGGCCTGTACACTATAGGATAGAATCCATTTCTTCTTTTCTTGTTTCTAAATACTTGCCTCCATTGTCACATTCCCCATTTATTTGTGTGCCTATATTCTTCTGTGTGTCTCACAAGGAAAACTGCTACTCAGTTTAGACAGCATCTTAGTTAAATTATTCCACTCAATAGCATCATCAAAAGTACTATAAAACATAGTAGCATACACTCTACAGCCCTGATGACTGCAGGCTCCAAGATCACCATGCTGGTATGATCAACTTCTAATGGCAGCTCCTTTCTAAGTAGCAGCAACCAAATTTCATTATATCTTCATAGGGACAAACCAGCTCCATATATCCTCTGCCATAAAGTGCTTAATTATATTTAAAAAGTCCATGACCTATGAGCTAATCACCTCCCAAAGAACCTATATTTGAGTAATATAATGTGGAAGATGAGTTCCAGTATGCAGAGTTTTAGAGAAATACAAGAATTCAAGTCTAAGAAAAAAATCTATGATGATAATTGCATCAAAATGTCATGAAAACATCTGCAAACATATTTTGACCAAAAAAAGAAAATAGTCTATATTTAATAAAAGTATGTTTTTCAATAAATCACTTATGCCACACCACAAAGACCAAAGATGATGCATATATTTTTTATCATATATGTATCCCAAATGTGTATTTGTAAAAATACAAAAATGATAGATGATAATGGATTAATGGATATATACATAGATGATGTTATATACATACATGTATGTCATTAATATTAATTACATAAATAAACATACTTTAAAGGCATATTAAAATAAGTAACTTCACTTAGATATACACTTACACTAAATTTAACAAATGCAAGTTTTGAGAAATATTTACAGTTTATTCTTCACTGAGATTCATGGCAAAAGTCTACTTTGTTTAAAATTTATTAACATTAATATTTTGTCAGTGTTTAATATAGGTAATTAGTACAGCATTTTTCCTTTTGCATTCATTATATTTATATAGTTCTTTTAATTCTGTAATATGCTGTAAGAATGAAAGTTTTACAAAGTTGAAAATGTTAAGAAGCATTTTTTAAAGTTTTGATCTTTAAAGTAAATTCTACAATATAGATTAATTTGAATTTCACTGTGAATGTATGAGAAGTTTTAATATCTACCTTGACTCCAGGCATTATTGACTTTTTTTAATACTTCCTTTTCTGCATTATGAATCCCAATTTAAACATTTTAAAACTAGAAGTTGAAAGTAGTATTAGTTTTATAGCATAGCCGAATCTTTCTCCATTCTTAAGTACTCATTGATGGCTGTCATATCAAATACTCATTTTCACATCAAATCTGCACTCACTGTCAGTTCTGTTTCTGGAGAGCCCTGACCACCTTATTTCAGGAATTGAGACAGATGATAAAAAAAAAAACATATGAGCATAAAGAATGTCAGATAGTGCATTTTTACTACAAATTTGAGAAAATTAGAAAAATAAAATGTACAAAATTGTTTTTACAGTTTTCTCTAAATTGAAGTATTAACAGCTCTCAGACACTGACTTTATTTCCAGGAAATACAAGGCAAGCAGAACTTAATATTCACCTATGGAAGGACAGAATCAGCATAAATAATAGAAAATGTTCTTGAGTAGTCAAAATGTTGGATAAAGGCTCTTTCAATCATGTAGAGCACTGAGAATTATTTTAAGTTGTTGCTTTTGATTTTGTGATGTACTTAAAGTACTCTGGATGATGTTCGGGGTCTAGTAACATGATTTCTCTTGTGTTTGAAAATATAACTAGCTAAAAAGTAACTGGTCTAGAAAGTAATGATGGAATTGTAATATGTTTAAGTTGATGGAGACAGAGTTGGCTGAAGGTGAGTTATTTTGAAAGAAATCATTTTTCTGAGAGAGATAACAGTGCATTACTTAGTTTCACATGATATTTTATTTTCTTTGATTTTTATATTAAAATCTCAAAATGAGAAGCCCAGAGCCAATTATATCTAATCACAGTGAATACGCAGCAACATTTATTAACCTCCCACATTCATGAGTTTAATAAACCTGCTATGTGTGCATATTTCAATTGTTGGCTAATAACTCAACATAACAGTTAGGATGTGCAATCAACCACAATTGGAAACACAACTGTCCATTGTAATGGAATAGCAGATTCATTATGATTGACTATTTACTAGAGTTAAAAAAAACAGAAGCACTGAATTTGATCTTATAAATTCTTTTCATTATACTTTAAATGAGTATATCCACATGATTAGAGCGGATCAGAGAATGAACTAATAAATGAGACAATTTCTCCACCAATACAAAATTTCCTCATTATTCTCAAGTACTTTTGAGGTCTCTAATCACTGTGCACTCTTTTGTAATCACAGTGTAATTAGCCTTGTTAAAAGATGTTTCCAAAATTGCTAATATTGAATAAAAATCTTATTATTCCAGAACATGAGATACTCCTTGAAAATATTTATATTTATAGGTTGTTTTAAAATATGTTATTAAGACATCATTAAAGTCACTTTACAGGTGGATAAATGTTCTTTTGAGGGAAGGAGAGAATTCAGTTATGTGTTAAATCTCTAACTTTTCAAATGGGGAGTCAGTCATACCCAAAAGAAATTAACTTAAACAGATGGCAGTTCTTGGCTAAGTCAAGTGAATCTGATGCAAACTTTTTGTTTCATAGTTTTATTTAGGATTATGTCCACTTTGGATTGACTTTTATTTTTGACATAATACAAAAGAGAAGTCTCTTTGACATGTGAACACGCAGTTTTTTCTCACTTCTTACTCAATAGGTTATCCTTTCTCCACTATATGTTGTTCACATGGTTGAGAATCATTTGATTATAAATGTATAGAGCTGTATGTACCACTTTATTCTCACACATTCTCCTTTGTCTGTTTACATTACAATTCCATGCTGTTTTAAAATATTATGTTAACATTAGCCAGGAGACAAGCAATTTCAATAGCACTGGGCTTGTTTGAATCAAAAAATTCGGAAGGATTGAAAATTGGGCAGCATCAAAAAAGATCACTTGGTGAGAAGACAGATTGAAATAGGAGCAACAGTGAGTTCAAATCCTGTCATCAGCAGAAGGGGCTATGCAGACGGTTTTAATTTTGAGGGATTTAATACAGTAGAGAATCATGTTGCTACTCTAAAATGGGTTTAAGGAAAAGGAAGATTTCCCTTTTACATAAAGGGAAATACATAGCTGTCTTTCTGAGAACTTATTTCAAAGTCAGATGATTCAAATCTCTCCTTAAATGCAATATGCTCATGGGGCTGGAGAGATTGCCTAGTGTTAAGAGCACAGGATGCTCTTCCGGAGGACCAGGATTTGTTATCTAGGACTCAGATGATGGCTCACTACCATACATAATTCCCATTCCATAGGATTCAATACCCTTTTCTAGCCTTCCTGCACACTACATGCAAATGATGCACAGACATGCATACAGGTAAAATACCCATACACATAAAATTAAAAAAAATATTAAAAGTGTAGTGTGTTGAATTCCCAACAAACTGAAGGAACCCTGAAGGTAAGAAGCTCACGTAAGTTTCTTAAAAACAGGAGGAAGAGGTGGATGGTGGTATGGAGAATAATAGTGTTTCAAGGTTTTACCAGTGGATTTGGTTTTGACGTGAATGGGAGAGTCTGCAAAAGAAACAGACATATGTGCAGGTCTACTTTTGTTGTTTCCTCAGACATTGGCATGATTAGACTCTTAAAGACACCATTGGAGAAACATCAAAGTGGAATCGGCCTCTTAATGATAATAATGGGTCATACTCAATTATATCTCATAGAATAGCAAAGAAGCACCACCAATTCAGAAACAATGGAATAAATAGTATAAGAATGAATACATAGAATACATACAAATATACATACATACACAAATGTATGTACAAAATGTAACCTGTTCTGGAATCAAAATGAAGAAAACTATGATTTATCTATTTTTTTTTATTTTGAGTTGAATGCATCTGTGGCTTTCCTCATCACATTATTATATCCTGTAACACGTGTTGACAGTTTAATTCTGATCTTGCTCTTTGAGTTGAGTTTTTTAACAGAGTATTGAGAAGTCAGAATCAGAAAAATGAAAAGTAAAAGGAGTAAGTATCTTTTTGAAGATATTGAGAAAAGTCCGTTTGGTAGTTTGGAAAATTTAAAGCATGTTAGATGAGGACATGACATTATTTTCATCTCTCTTGATGTATGTATACAGTTGCCAAGTTCCTAACAGGACATATACATGCTTACAAGGCTATACTGCATTTCTCAGAGTTTCTTTCCCTTAGTATTTCTGATCAAAGTAGAGTGCAAGAGAAAATTCTTGTAAGATGAGCAAGTGAAATAAAAGCTATGTATCAGCTCACACATACATGTCACTGCCAGGCTGTTCTCCATTGTTTAAGTAATAGTCAAGTCTGCTATTTTTTTTGTTTGTTTGGTTGGTTGGTTTTTTTCTCTTCAGACTTCAGTATCTTTAAATTATTCTCTCTCTCTCTCTCTCTCTCTCTCTCTCTCTCTCTCTCTCTCTCTCTCTCTCTCTCTCTCTCTCTGTGTGTGTGTGTGTGTGTGTGTGTGTGTGTGTGTGTGTACTAACCATAGCGTTCTTTATTCTTCACAATGTGTTTGACAGAGATTAGAAACTCTTTAAATGAGCATGATTTCAGCCTGTGGTCACAGAGCATAGTTCACACTTCTGAGTTATCATTTATTCATAGTTTCTGCAATGTTTATCAATTGTTTTCCTTTACATTTAGCTATTTAAAAAAATTCAACATTTTATGTAGTGATTAAATCATAGTCTTGTTCATGCTGAAATATGTATGTTCAATATATATTATGAATATATAATACATACACATTGAAAAGAAAACACATGGAAGACATATATTCATGCATTTCCCCCTAGGACTAGATTAATAATTTTTAGAAAAGATAATTTTCAGAAATAAATATTTTTATTTGAAAATTTTATTAAATTCATACACACACTTTTAAAAATCACCTTTGATAAAATAAAAGTTAAGTGACCCTGGAAGATAATTGATAAGATGTCATCAAAAATATGTAAGGGATACTTGGAAGTCTGTAATAACACAATCTAATTAAATGAAAAATGAACAAATACTTCAACAGAAGCATGAGGAAACATGTCTGTAATCTCATTACTTGTTGGAGCTGTTAGAGGAAGATTAGAAATGAAGGAAAGCCTTGTTACATACTAAAATTCTTCTCTCAAAAAGAAGGATAAAATTCGAAAGTTGAAAAGAACAAAGCACTGTAAAAGTGTTATGAAGAGGAATTCACAAAAAAGTAAAATATTAAGGATAAGTCTGAAACCAGTTTGTTACTCAATAAATTAAAATTATCCTTGAAAATGTTGTATAAGTACATGATGTATACAAATCATATCCATTTCTTATTCCCCTCAGTGTACTCTCTCCAGAGCTCCAAACACACTTTCCTCCTGCTTCATATACTCTTTATTTGTTTGTTTATTTATTTATTTTAACCCATTGAATCCAATACTGCAGCTCATATAAGTGTGAATTATCCACTGAAGTAACTCTTGTGTTTTTAACAGAAAGTACCTGTTTCCCTTGTCCTGAGAGATGGCTCAACTAGCCAAGGTGTCTGCTGCCAAAGCTGTCAACCTGTGTCTGTGAAAAGCAAAGAACTGAGTCATGTATGTTCTCCTCTAACTTTCATGAAAACACCATGACAAGTGCTTGTCTCCACACACTCAAATTCACACATATACAATAAGTGAAAATAAAATCTAAAACGTTAAGATTATTTGCCAGGCTTAATTTATTTTTTAATTTAAAAGACATTAGTCATGAAAAAATATGAATTTCTTTGAGATACAGCTTGGCATACAAGTGTTACTCATTGTTTATGGCCCTTATTCAGCACCATTTTCTTTTGGTCATTGTAATAAAAGGATTCACACATTTTAATATCCTTTTCACAAGGGATTCCAGAATGAAAAAGAAATCTTTATCAAGAGAACTTTCATTTATACTCTTTCACAAAAATATTTTTATAATTTGTTGTGTTGTATTCATTTAATTTTACCAATTACAAGTATTATAATATTTTTCTTTAAAGCCAATATTTAAAGAAGAAATATATTAAGTGCATAAAATTCTTATGTAATTTTATCATTTTTCCAAAATATTTGTTTTATAATTTTATGTTTATTGTTCAGTATAGGTAGAAAATATCTTTGAAGAAGTTTTAGAAATTGAAGATAGAATAATGTATAGAGAGATGGATATATGTCAATTTTTCTAAATATATTAAGTCATAATATATTGGCCAAAGTTGCTGGGTGGTGGTGGTGCACACCTTTAATCCCAGCACTCAGGAGACAGAGGCAGGTAGATCTCTGTGTCTTTGAGGACAGCCTGGTCTACAGAGTGAGTTCCAGGACAGCCAAGGCCACACAGAAAAACCCTGTCTGGAAAAAAAAAGGTATAGACCAAAATAATACAGACATACATACATTTTCCTTTGTCATTTGTTCAATTTATTGCATTCATCCAATTTAAAACTTTATATAAAGACTGACTGAAACTTACATAGTTTATCAGTAAAACTAATTTTCAATCAGTATTAAAATAGGCCAACATGTACTATTCATACTTAGATATTGATAAAGTCACTGTACATACATCATTTCTACCTTATACAATTGTGCCAAACTTCAATATGCTATCTGAATATGCTAATAAAATTATCAAGGAGAAAAACACATTAAGACATTTTGACTGGACATTTTGAATTTAAAATTAAATGCAAGAGTTTTATTATTCATAAACATCATGCCTTTTTACAATTGTGTAGAGGAGTAAAAAATTCTCAGTGTTTCATTTATAGGTCATCTGTAAGATGTATAAATAGGGCATCATAATTGTTTTAACTTGATTCATTTTATAAATATTGTTCATGTAGAGTATTAGTGCAACTAAGTACTATAACATCACAGAAAAAATATTATTTGCTGTGTTCTTTGTATCCAAGTATTTCTAACCTTGGGTGACTGTTCCTTTAGAAGGTCCTGTGCCTCTACCTGTACAGGGGATCTTGGTATGGCTCCACTGAATTCCCTCTTCTATCCCTTTATCTCACACAGCTGGCAGAATTTTTAGAACATAAAATTCACTAGCTGTATTCATAAATGAATCATGGTGGCCCACATGATGCCAGGATGTGTTAGTCACAGGAAGGGGCGTCTTTAGAACGGTGCATAATAAAATTAAGGGACGAGCCTCTTTGAGTTCTAAAACTTATGAGCTAACAAGCAGCAATACTTTGATAAGTAGCTACTCTGTCTACGTATATGTCCTGTGATGCAGCTGAATGTCTCAAAAGACATTTCTGTTGCACATTACCCAATTTACTTGCGATCTGCCTATACCTAATGAAGGGTAGTTAACTAGGTACTAGGATTTCATTTATTTTAGCCTCTGGGCATGAGGCAGGTCCTGACCTACAGTTTTCCTAAACAATTTTCCATAAATTAAACTGTCTGTTAGTAAACAAACTCACAGGTGTTTCTTCAAGCCAAATAGAAACCTCACCTATGGAATCATTCTAAAAATCATTTTCTTCTTTTCTTCATTAGCAGGAACTCCAAAATTATAGAGAATTTTCTTTACTACAAAATAACACAAAATTAACCTTCTGCTAAGCAAAATAAACTACAATAAGTGTTAAAATTTTCAAGTTAATTGAAATGTTTTGAAGCACAGTTTAGCTATTTGTCTGAATTTTATTCATAGATTTGTAGAAGTAAAATAAAATTGTAAATACACACATATTATATATTTTTATCTTCAAAATTACAATGTCATTTTGTAAATTTAATGACAAATGTTGAAAATTTTGAGTGTGTGAAACATGCTTATTCTGTGTTGGACCATTTTAACAACATGGTGTTTAGTGGATAATTTGTAAAGCAGAAATTCTATGCATCACAGAGAGAAAGTAGAGAATCCAAGATAAATGTTCTGGAATGGTTTTTTCTGATGTTCCTCTTGCTTCACACCAACATGTCAAAAAGTGGAAGCAAAGGGTAGCCAAATGTCAGGTGAATTGTCTTTTATCAAAACCCTAACTCCATTACCCAAGGTGGACTCCACATGACCTAAACAAATGCTAGCAGCTATTTTTTTTTCAGTGATATCACACTGGCAATAATTGAATTTAAGAGAACTGTCATTCAAACCAAAGAAAATATCATGAGGCATATACATTTCATAGCTATAAATGCAGTGAACAGTGTAACACCTGAAAGGTTTTAATAAATGTCTAAAAATGTCATGACTGTTGGATTTAAAACAAATCCATATTTTGTAGATTGGCTATCTGGTATTATTAGTACACCAAGTATCTTTGGAAGATCTGCATTTGACCTCTTGATTACCCCTTTCAAAATAACTTCCTTGTCTTATTGTCAAAATTACTGTAAATTTCTAAAAGTTCACAAGTTAAGTACTTCCTTGACCTACAGTTATCTTTTCAATCAGAAGCATTTTATGCTGTAAGAGCTACATTTGATCACATAATTTCGCCTCCATTAACCTGCATATTCACAATGCTCTCAAATGTTACATACAGAAACAAGCAAGCAAGTGTAGCATAAATACTCAAAAAGTATTACTTTAAAAAATCAGTCTCACTTGTTTTTCTTTAAAGAAAGAATAGAAGTTCATATGGGACTGTTATTTAAACTTGCATTCTACAAGATCTGAATTATACAGAGAGATGAAATTTTATTATATATATATATATATATATATATATATATATATATATATATAATTTAATGAAAGTAAATGTGTTGCCCTCATTCGCTTAAAGTTTAACACAGCTTGGGGATTTAAATTTTTTATGTATGTAAACAACATGGCTATATAAACTCAAAATCTTAAATGTGGATAGAGCCAAACTAACACTGAGAGAGAGAGAGAGAGAGAGGGGGGGGGGGAGGGAGGGAGGGTGGGAGGGAGGGAGGGAGGGAGGGAGGAAGGAAGACATCAAGTCATGCATGGTGGTACAGGCCTGACATTAGTCTTTTCACAATGGCTAATCTGGATTGGTTATTTTAACATTGTAGACTCTACTTGTCAATCTCTTTGTCCAGTTCTAAAACCTCTGGAGCCCTTCTGGAGTCTCTATCACTGTATTTATTCTGTAACCAAATATACAGATATATTTACTATGTCCTAAGTGATGTGTGGTATGAGAGTTAATAATTGGGCCATGAGATAGTAGTCTTCTATACAACTGTTTATCTACCCTTCCTTAGGTTACCTCTTCCCCAACCCTCTGATTTACCCCATATTTCTCTGCCAGTTTCTGCTTAAGCCTTTCTACCAAATATTCCACATCTCCACTTGTGTTTTATTCTAAACCACTATACCCCCTTGCTTAATGTATTTTTCCCCAAAGTGCTATTTTTAGTTTCCTGGCTTCTTCTAGTGTCCCTAGTTAAACATAAAAACACAATATTTGAAATTGGAATTCATGTGTAAGAGAGGACATTCAGTGTTTGTCTTTTTTACCCTGAGTGAGCTTAATCTATCAAAGCACAAATTGTCTTCCATATGTAAAAGGTAGATGCAAATGTTTAGACATATTTGTTTAAGCTGGGATCCTCTGTAGAGACCTGGAAGGAAGAAAATGGTCAAGGTGGGGTCTGGCAAAAGAGGAGACTTTAATGGAGTGGGGATGCTAGAGAGAATGAAAGAATGAACGATCTGTAAAGAGGGAGGAACTAGTGGGGATGGCAAAGTTTAAATAGGAATGGCAAATGGGTTCAATGAGAATATGGAGTTCAAAAGCAGGGTTAACCAGAAGTAGCATATTTGAAGAACTTGCATGGACACCTACTACTTTATAAGTTAGCTTTAAAAAACATAATTAACAATTAAAAGGTAAGACTTTGAACAGAGGTACTGCACATGGATAATTCTGATTCCAGAAGCCATGGGTTATAAAATGAAAATCACAGTTCCAGGTTTCAAGTATGTCCCTAGGAATTGTTGGCCAGGAATGCCCCAGAGACTTTCAAAAACAACACTGGCAAGCACATCGCTCTTTATTGGTGGCCAAAACTAGATGATAAGATGTGATAAGATACTATGCACCTTGTTTTCAGGACACATACAAATCAGGGTGGTACTGAGCCTGAAGCTTCTGCTCTACTGTCTAGCCATCACAGTGCTAGAAATTTCCAGGGAAGCAAAGTTAGCAACAGTCTTCCCCTGCTTTAGACCATTCTTGTTATAATTTTGACTTGTCATTTGAAAGATGCTGCTCACTGATGCAATAGGGGTATAATTTTTATAGAAGTAATCAACTGATTTTTGATGGCATCTGAGGCCTTCTATATGGAAGGGAGCTCATGAACCATATTATAGATCTAGTCTTTGAAGGCCTGTGACTGAGCAGGCCAAAAACAGAGAAATGAACCTAATGCTTTGTTTTTCTAAGTGGACATAATGTCAAGCTGCCTCATAAATGTTTATGCTTATACTATAGAAGTGTTCTGTTTTGTATTGTTGCTATTGTTTGTTTGTCCAATTGAAATAAACCAGAGTTTTCTAGGAATAGGACCCTCAGTTGAGAAAACACCTCGATCAGAGTGTCTACAGGGATTTCTTTGTTGAATGATTGATATGGGAAGGCCAAGTTCATTGTGAGTGGTGCCACCCTTGGGCAGCTGGTCCTGGAAAAGATAAGAAAGCAAACTGAGTGATTCAGGCCAGGAGGAGTTAACGAATTAGCAGCACTCCTTCATGGCTTCTGCTTCAGGACCTACCTCCGTTTTCCTTCCTACAGCTTCTGCTTTGATTCCCCTGAGTGACAGATTATTATCTGGAAGTGTAACAGGAAATAATGTCTCCTCCACGAGTTCCTTTTGTCCATTATCTTTATCACATCGATAGAAACCTAACTAAAATGACTAGTGAAGTCCTTAAAAAAGCTTCTCTTTGCAGCAAATAACAGCTAAAATTTTTAATACTATTTAAAATTTTTTCAATTTTTCAAAAGTTTCTAATAGCAGTGAATGCATCTAAAGTTTTCTGAGAAACTATAAAAACTGGAATTCAGTTTTAGCTATTCAATTTCAGTATTTTCCTGAATATAACCTATTATATTCTATTCACAATTACAACTAATTGAAAATAGTCTTTGAATAAGAAAAAATATTTATTGAACATTTATTTATATTAAACTAGATGCTCTCCCATCAGTCAGTGAATCCAACTGTTATTGGAATTTCCAAAGGCCAAATTGTTAGAGACTGGTACAGTCAAGTAAACCTATTGAATACTGTATTTTTGTTTTGTTATGTTTTTGTTTTTCAAGACAGGGTTCCTCTGTTTAGCTTTGCGCCTTTCCTGGAACTCATTTGGTAGCCCAGGCTGGCCTCTAATTCACAGAGATCCACATGGCTCTGCCTCCCAAGTGCTGGGATTAAAGGTGTGCGCCATCACCACCCGGCTTTGAATATTGCATTGAGGGGAATAGAAACTGAGTTTTCCTGTTAACATGTGACTACTTACAGAACTTATCATATGCCCAGAATATCAATTTTCTATTAAAAATAATCCATCAGATGCAATGTTAATCTATGCATCCTCATTAAATTTGAAACAGAATATTGTGTCAGTTACATTAAAAGGAAACCTTCAGAGATCTGTCCTATTTAATCAAGAAAATCTAGTGCCTTGTGTGTCTATTTTAAATTTATTCTTGGAGAATTTCATACAGTATATTTATAAACTTCCCTATTCCTCCAAGTCCTTCCAGATAACCCCCCTCCTTACATGCCAAATTCCATATTTTTCTATCTTAAAACAAGAGCAATTTAGAAAGTAAAAAGCCACAAAATACATGGATTCTCATTTGTGTTGGGCAACCACTCCTGAGTAGGGGACCTAACCTGGAATGTGGTTGATATCCACAGTGACCTTCTCCTGGAGAAAGTTGATTTTCCTCTCCCAGAATCTATCATTTGTGAACAGCTTCTTAGTTAAACATGGGACATTGCTCCCATGTCCCTTTCTTCACGCTGGGAATTTTGTATGACTTGAACTTGCACAGGTCATGTGCATATTGTGACAGTTTCTATGGGTTAACATATGCATCAGCATGTGTGAATATGTGTCTGTAAAATTCTGTTTATTTAAAATAATCTACCACCTCTGGCTCTTAAATTTCTCCTGCCCCTTCTTCTGAATAGGTTCCTGAACTGTGTGGGAAGGGGTATGAGAAAGATATTCCATTCAGGGGCTAAGCACTCCAAAGTCTCTCACTCTCTGCATGTTGTCAAGATGTTGATCTGTGTGTTGATTATCATGAACTTCAAGAAAAGCTTCTCTGCTGAGGGATGAGTAATGTACTGGATATATGGATATAGCAGTATGTCATCATGAGTCATTTTATTTCTATATTCTTTAAGCAGAATAATAGTAATAATAGTAGCAGTTTTTCTCTGTGGGCCCATAGTCCATCCAGTCTTATTAGTCTCACATTATTGGCCTTCTTAACAATATCACTTATGAATTTCATCTCATGGGTTGGCCTTGAACCCAATCAAAAAAGTGGTTGGTGTACCAGTAATATTTGTGCCACTGTTATTCCAATGGGCATATCTCATAGCTCACAGGTATCATGGCTGGGTGAAATTAATGACAAAGTTTCTTATGCAGTAGTGTGTTTTTCTCCTTCAAGCACTGTGAATGCCAGCCAGTAAGGGTGAAGCTTCTAGTTGAGTACTGGCTCAATTCTCCATGATGTTGTCATGAGTCTACAAGGTTTTCTTAAAGAAGAAATGTAATTTTATTTATTAATCAAGAGGGCTGATTTGAGAGAAGAAAAGTAACATAATTTCACAGGGGAAAAAGGACACAATTTGGCTTTCCCCAAATTACCAAAGTGATTCTGATCCAGAGAGAGTGTCACAAGATAGTAAGGTTTAAGGCGATGAAATTATTAAAGTATTGTTTTTGTGCTGTTGTTTATTGTCATCATTGTACAAAAAGCCCTTTTGAAGCAATTTTCTCTACTTGAGCTGGAACTTGGAGAATTTGGGGCATGTTTTATTCCCATTTTTCAGAGTCAAATATGGTGACATAGAAAAACGACAAAGAAGAGCTTAGGCATTTTGCTTTGTGTTTTGTCTTGTTTGGGCAACACTGGACAAAGTCAGAAAGCAAAACAATGTCTTCAAATTGTAAACTTTTTAAATAAAGCTGCGTTTGTACAGAGTGTATCAGAAATGCAAATGATGAAGTGGAATGGGCAAATGTTCTCTGGGGAAATGAGGTTCTTTCCTGGATTCTCAACAGCCTGTTTTCCAGGTCTTGGTTTTGGTTGCAAACTAGATTGGAACCAGAGATCCTTTATGCTTTGTGTGTTAAAGAGTTGAGAGTCTTCATGCTTGTCAGGCAGTCAGAAAAAAAAAAAAAGCCTTACAGATTGGGATTCTCCTGAGAAACTCCATCCTCAATCTTAATCAGAGATAAGGTTGCCACCAGTCTTGGCTGACATCAATATTTACCCTAACATCTGGACAATTGTCTCATTTAACCACCTTGTAAGTATAGCTTTTCATCCAATACAGAGTACTTAAAATCAGAACAGCAGGAAAAGATGTCTAGACTCTCACTGTGGGAATCACAAAGCACATAAATTATATTTCACACAGCACAGCTGGAAATGTTTGAACAAGTCAAGGGAAGTGCATATCCTGTGCACACAGAAATGAAAGCCTAAACAGATAGACTATTCTTGGATAGGATCTATGTAGGCTTGCTGATTTAACCAGACATTTGTCTGTAAAATCAGGAAGCACTTATTGTGACTTTAGTTTCTCATCTTATTTCTCTGAAATATTTAAAATACACCAAACTGTGAAATACTTATAAATAAAATACTATTTTTCAGAAACTTTATGTTGTTCCCACCTTTTCCCCCCTTATAGATGATACATGCATTGTTTAAATAGAATTGAAGGCACCAATGTATAGTTTTTTTCCTATCATATTAAGTTATGAATGACACTTCAATTTCCAATTTGTGTTAGCACTGAGCAAAGTATAATGAAGGATGTTCATCTCTCTATGACCCATTATTAACCACAATGAACTGATAAACTGAGATGAGAACATTCAAAGAGAAAAGCTACATTTCTGTTTTCATTTTCTCTTAAAAATTGAAAATGACATTTTTAATACTACCTGTATTATGTTAATGAAATTAAAATAAAATTCTATTATCTATATTGATAAGTATCCACAATGGTACACTTTCTATAATGTTCTATAGTATATACTATGCTATTTTGAGAACTATAACTTTTATGAAGGCTTATAAGGATATAATTAATTTTAGTATGATTACCTAATAAAAATTGCTCCTTGAAAGTTTTGTTTCTCTATCTAAAATGATAGTTTTAAAAGTTGTGATTAATTAAATGATTTCCTTCTCAAAAATAGCTCATGAATATTGTATTTCATTCATTTTTATTAAACATTAATAACGATTAAATTTTAATTTTATCACATTACTTACATGTTGAAATGTTAATATTTAGCTATTGGCTTTAAATTTCCAAAAACTTCCATCTAGGTATCATCAGTGTTTGCAAAAGGGAAAAATGATCAACAAAATGAATTAGAGGACTATAGATCTGCCAGAAAGGCATTTTTTTCCTCACTTAAACATGAGACTCTTATAATCACTGTAATGGACAGGTAGGAAATTTGCTGTATTAAAACCTAAAATATGCACAAGCATGATTTGCTCATCATAGAAAAAATGAAGCAAGTGCTACTTACTGAACTCCAATTTTCCCTAACTTAGCTGCATGTGGTAGCTGTCCCTCTATAATTTAGAGGGAAATCTGTTTACTGAAAGGCAGACTTCTGGGCTGAAGTTTCAGATCACTGTTATTTGAAACAAAAAGAGCAATATCTCATTGGAAATGTAACTTTTATATAATACAAAGCACAATATTTTCTTCAAGTAAGGGCCGAAAACATATTAACTGTCAATATTCCAATTATTTTTTCCATGATTTATATTTAAATATTGTTAAGTGTGAAGCAAAATGAAAAATCATTGCAGAACACAGCTAACCTTTGTGCTTACACACATCTGTAATGTCACCACCATTCTGAAGTCTTTATTAATTCTCCATTCATTGACCCAGCCCATTCCTTTTTCCAATGATTACTTCCTATGTAGAACTTTATGACTATTTAAAGAGATTAAATAAGTTACCAAAGAACAAAAAGAAAAAAATTAGTTTCAGAATCATTACATATTAGTCTTAAATAATTCATGGCAATGGAGTAATTATGGAAAGTTAATTTTTAATACTTTAATTTCAAATGCACTATTGACTGTGAAGATATAATCAATTAGCTTTGAACTAAAGAAAGAGCAATTCATAATTTTAACTATGTATCTATGCATGTATAATCTTATATTCTGAATAAAGTTTCTTAAAAATAATCTTGAAATTTATTGGTCTATTAGCTTATTGAAAAAGATGTTGTCTAACTATTATTACATGAACATGTCCTTTAGTTTAAATCTAGCTGTCTTAACAAAACGGTTTGCAGAATTAGTGATTAGTGGTTGCCTGATCTTTCACCAAGAGATACCTATGTACATATATAATGTGGATACTGTCTTTTCCTTTATTCTTCCTGTCTTCTGATATCATATTCTTTCCTGGCAAGCACACATCCTCCAGGTCATATTCATAGCAAAGTGCTAGATCTCCATAAAATCAAACATCCTGGAATCTGGGTATGCCTACAGGCTGCTTTCGTATTGCCTTGGCATACAACGTATGTATGTACACATAGCTGAGTCCTTGTTTTTGCTTCTGGTGATGTCCAGATACTACTAAATGTGGGTAGTCTATCCTCTCTCCATCACTGAGCTGCCAGAACATAAATAGTTTTATATATTGCGTGTGGTACAGGCCCACAATTGTGTGTTGGTTTAGGAGATGGCCATGTGCACACTCGTGGAGGCCAGGGAAAGAGTAAAGCATCCTTCTCTATTGCTGTACACCTTTTTATCTTGGGACAGGGTCTTTCACTTAACTGGACTCCAATTTATTCATGGTATCTAAGAATCTGGACATTTCTGCTTCTCAATGTTGAAATTATAGGCACAATACAGAAATGCATTTATTTTAAATGAGAGTTGAGATTTCAAGCTTCGGCCTTCATGCTTACATAGCAAGTGCTCTTGTATTCTTTATAAAGCTATTTTATATTGTATTCTTCTTAAAGCTATTGTTTGTATAACTTTTTAACTGAAGTTTTTCTGTATTAGACAAGTGGCATAAATTCCTGGAGTCATATCACCCTCTAGCTTGTGTCTGCTGAATGGATACTTCTACAGGTAAGTTAAGCCTTTATCAGCACTTTCAACTAAAAAGCATTTTTTTTTTTTGGCCAATGAAAAGATCAAGTGGACTCTGGAGAAAATGAGTCAATGAATTTATGCATGCAAGAACCTATTCAGATCAATCCTAATTTTTTTAAATTAATTTTATGTTCGATAATTTCATACATACATATACTCTCCATTTTGATTACTATCTCCCTCAGACCCTCTCTTATCTCCTTCACTATCAGCGCACTCCTATCATCCCAATCAGTCCTCCCCCAGGGTCATGATTTTTGTTTTGTTTTGTGAACCATTTCATTTAACCAAGATCATCATGGAACCATTCAATCGGAAGTATCCATTGCAGACTGCTGGGATCATTTGTGGATACAGAACCAAATTCAATGATTTCCCATCAATGACAAGCAGCAAATGGCTTAACTGTAAAGGATAGGGATTAATGGAGTCACCACTCCATGCATGATTGACTCTCAATGGGCTCATTCTTTTGCACATCCAATGAATGCTTCTCAGCTGCTGTGCATTCATGATTGCAGTGGTTATACATCGCTGGGAAGATGATGTTTCATAGACCTGCTTCCTATCTTACAGATAGTACATTCTTTCCATCTTGTCCTCCCAATGTTCCCTGAGTGTTATAGAAGATTACATCAATGTCTATTTTTAGGGCTGATTCTCAACATTTACATATGTGTTCTCAGCCCTAATAATAACATTGTACGGAACTTCTGTCTCTATTTTTAAGCAGAAAATTTATGCAAAATAGATGAAACAGTAATACAATAAGCAATAAAGTACGGTCAGGCATACTCTCTTTGAGAGTTGGCTTATGATAGTTTCCTGTGTTGCTAGAAGGAAAAATGTAGTCCAGACTCTCAACTATACAGTTGTTCCTTCACCCCTCATTAATAAAGAAAAGAAGGAAGAAAAGTAGACACATAAAAAATGAACAATAATTAAATTAAGGATAACTGGGCAGTGGTGGCTCATGTCCTTAAACTTGGCACTTGGGAGGCAGAAACAGGCAGATCTTAGTGATTTTTGAGGCCACCCAGTCTATAGAGTGAGTTCCAAGACAGCCAGATCTACACAGTGAAACCCTGTTTGAAAAAGAGAAAAGAAAAAGGAAAGAAAGAAGGAAGGAAAGAAAGAAAGAAAAAGAAAGAAAAAAAGAAAGAAAAAAAAAGAAAGAAAGAAAGAAGCAAATAAAGAAAGATTTAAGGTCAAGAGCCAAAATACATAGAAGGAAAGCTTAAGGGACTGTGTCTGTTATATATCTCATTACAAGTTCCCTCCATGTGCCTAAGTTTGGAATTAAATTTGTCTTTGAGACAATAACCCTGCAATAGTTGTGGTGAGCAAGCTTACTGAGCATCAGAACTGCTAATGTCTGAACTTGCCTCAGCCTGCTAAGGGATAGACATCAATCACAATGGGCACATGTACAACTCCTTCACATAAATCTCAGGGATCATTGTAGAAGATGGGCACAAATATTGTAAGATCCAGAGAAACAGCAACTATGCTATGACATTGAGTCACCTAGCAATGTCAAAGACTTCACTCATAAAGTCTCACCAAAAAGACTGCCTAAACAAAGCTGACCAAGGACAATATATGTGGCTAAGGGGAAGCCCAGGAGGCCCCAATCCTACACAAAGCTTTACCAGTAACTAAGAAATGCTGAGATATGGAGAAATGTTGTTCACCAGGAAAGAACATACCAACTGGTTATCCAATACCAAATGAAAACATAAATACAGATAACATTATATAGCCTGAGCAAGTTGTACTAGTAGATATAGGAATATGTTTGTGTGTGTGTGTGTGTGTGTGTATGTGTGTGTGTGTGTGTGTGTGTGTGTGTGTGTGTCCACCTGTCTATGTGTCTCTCTGTGTGTATATACACATCATATACAAATGCAATAACAATTTATGGAAAAAAGACCATGACTATGATAAAAAGCAGGGAGAGCTATATGGGAATCAACAATTTAATTCTATTATAATCCCAAAAATTAAAGGAAACATTTAAAAGGAAGGAACTATGTAAAAAGTAAATAAATGTGTTGAACTTAAAAAAATAAAAATTTAAAAAATTTAAAAAGTTGTGCTATTTTCAAACTGGAAGAGCCACTAGGAAGACCTGTTGTTTTCACTTGTAAGTTTTGCCTTCTTTGGACAATATAGGCTAGTTTTACCCAATGTGTCCAGCTTATTGATATTTTATTACATGAGAATTTTTTAAACTTAATTATAAATGAATCCCAGAATTTTATATCTAATAAAGCTAATTTTCAAGTTATCGTGAAGAGTAAAATATTTTACATAAGCAATTTGAAATATGTGTAGTATTTCATGGCTAAGTTTAAGTTTGAATCTGTTCCTCATATTGCACATTCTGATGTATATTTTGTCAGACTTTTTATATTTATTTATTTAGTGTGTGTGTGTGTGTGTGTGTGTTTATGTGTACATAGGAGAACACATGCACACATGCACACGCTCATGCTCACACACACCTGCATTTGCCTTGACTCATATGTGGAGATCAGAGAACAAATTGTGGGAGTCAATTCTCTACTTCCAACTTTTGAATTCTGAGAATTGAGCTCAATTCATCAGACACAATGGCAAGAAAGTTAACACATTGAGTAATCTGGCTTTCCACAGGACCAGACGTTGTCCTGTTAAAGGAACACACGTTGGCAAAGAAAAAGAATGTAAGCCTTAAATAGGATACATTTACTATTAATGGAGGTCTTACTTGACTACAAGTTGATAATTTTGATCATGAAAACTCTTTAAAATCCTATATATTAAAAATAATTCATTCACATGACTTATAGAGATGTTATACCTGCTTTAAAATCAACCACGTTAGGGAAAAACAAAAACTGCCACTCAAGAACTGGCTAGAATCTTACACAGACACATAACCAATGAAGTAAGTCCAGTGTCAAAGTCATGTTACTCACACACATGCGCGCATACACACACACACACACACACACACACACACAAACACACACACAAACAATGAAAGCCAGCATAGTATTCCCTCTATTAAAAACATAATTGTCTTTGTGGAAAAATCTTTACATACACTGTGAAGATATGTTGTTCCATTGGTTTAATAAAGAGTCCAAATAGTCAATAACTAGGAAGGGAAGAGGTTAGGCAGGACTTGCAGACAGAGAGAGAACTTGCTGGCATGAAGAAGGGTGGAATTGCAGGGAGACATGGGGAAAAGCAAGATGAACATGCCATGCTAGAGAAAGGTACTGAGAAGTTGTAGAATGTGGTTAAGAAATATGTTGTAAGAGCCAGTTAGTAACAAGCCTAAACTATCAGCTGAACATTTATGATTAATAATAAGACTCTATGTCTTTATTTGGGGGCTGGCTGGCAAGACAGAATAATTATGCATCATCCTATAAAAATGTTTTCAAATGAGAATCTTCTAGGTGAATACCAGGACACAGAATTTAAAAGAATGATCATAAGCATGATCAGAGATTGAAAGAAGTTTAAAGACAACACAAGCAATCACCTGAATTAACTTAAAGTAGATAGGTATAAACATTTGGCTCCATGAGATCATGAAAATAATTCGAGTTGAAGACTGAATTCAGTAAAAAGAAATACTTAAGAAAACTCATGCTCAGATAAACATGTAATTAAGAATTTTAATAACACATTTAGAAAACCTTAACAGTATAATAAATGAAGTAACAGATTGAATGTTGGGACTTGAAGAAAGAGGAATTAGACAATTCGGTGAGAGAAAACGATTTATTTTTTAATCACCATTCTTAAGTAAAGTAATATTATTAAGGATATTTGCCAACATTTCACATGCAAGACACTTTGGGGATAAGAATAAAAAATTAACATAAAATATGCTTGAAATACAGATGTTGCATTAAAAATAAGTTGTAAATTATAAGTATATGTATTTTCATTCACAAGGAAATATATTAAAACAATATTGAGGGCCACATAAACGACTAAGTAGTTAAAAATTTGCTGCCAAGTTTGATTTAAAAAAAGAAAAAAAAGAAGAAACCCAAAGAGAAAAGCCTAGGGCCAGATTTGTTCACACAGAATTCTAATTCTACCAGATTTCACCAACACTCCCTAATTTTTTTTCCTCAAAATAAGAACCAAGGAACATTGTACAATTCTTTTTACATAGTCACCATTACCCTAATACCTATAACATATAAAAACAGACCAATTTATGAACGCACATGCAAACATTCTTAATAAATCCAAAATCCAAGAACACATCAAAAATAGTTTCCCCCGTGGTCAACCAACCTAGCTACAATCCCTTAGATCTGTAATGACAACCAGCCTGAAAGGTACACTAATGCAGTAGTGGCACAACTATTTTGGGAGCAACCAAACAATGGTTGATTAGATTTAAGTCACACTGCAGTAGACAGAATCCATGCCTGACACTGTTTTGGGTTGCCAAGAGCAGGAGACTAGTTAGGCCAGAGGCCTATGGAAAAACAAAATACTATTTTTTTATGTGACTAATAATAGCTTACGAATGAAAAATAAATTTTCTCCAAGAGAACACTGTGTATACAAACCACTATCAAGAGCAGACAGACCTCATGCTCAACAGAAGATGGCCAAAACAAGCTGAGCGGTTGTGGCACAAGCCTTCGATCCCAGCATTCAGGAGGCAGAGCCAGGCGGATCTCAATGAGTTCCAGGCCAACCTGGTCTACAGAGCGAGATCCAAGAGAGGCACCAAAACTACACAGAGAAACCCTGTCTCGAAAAACAAAAACAACAAAAAATGGCCAAAACAAATTCAAGGGCATCTTTGGAGGTTGTCTCAGGATGTTTCGTCAAGGTTTTGTTGTTTGTTTTCTTTCACATTATTTGTCCTCTGTGTATCGATTTTTTTCATGTTTTGTGTTATCCTCGTAATTTCTGTGTTTGCAAATGTGTGTGTCTCTGTGTCTGTGTGTTTCGTGTGCCTTTTCTTTGAGTCATTTTCTTCCATTTGTTTGTTTTGCTCTATTCGAGTATTGTTTGTTTTTGTTTTGTTTTATTATTTAGATGCCAGTTTGATTTCTAAGGAGAGATTGTAAAAAAGGGGAGGTGAGAATTTAGATTGGGAAGGCATTGGAAAAGGACTTGGGAGGAGTTGGGGGAGGGGAAACTGTAATCAGAATATATTGTACGGAAAAAAATAAATTCTCAAAGTAAAACAGAGAAAACTGAAATATTACAAGAAAGATACAGTTATTTTTATTTAGGTAAATTGAATTAATCAAAGAAAGAATTAGGGTTTTGAATACTAAATAATTTTATAGAACTTAATAACTTCTCAAACTTTTGACAAATGATTACCAGAGTAATTTTAATCTTTGTCTCACTAAAGAATTTAATAAAAGAAGGAAAGAAATAACTTTTAACAAAATTTCTCATGTAAAGACACTACACTGTAAATCAGTGGAAACGTACAAATACAGTCTTTCAGTATTTATGCTAACATGTTTTATGCTGAAGCTTGAGAATTAGTTCTATATACTGCATAATGATATTTGTGGGTGGTCTGGAAGAAAATGGCCCCCAAAAGGAGAGGCACTATTAGGAGGTGTGGCCTTGTTAGAGAAAGTGTGTCACCATGGGGGCGGGCTTTGAGGTCTCTTATGCTCAAGCTTCCCTCAGTGTGCCTGTCAGTTGACTTCCTGTTGCCTGCAAAATGTAGCACTCTCAGCTCCAGCACCACATCTGTGTACATGCCGCTCTGTTCCCCACCATAATAATGGACTGAACCTCTGAAACTGTAAGCCAGCCCTCTCATTAAATGTTTTCTTTGTAGAAGTTGTAATGCTCATGGTGTCTCTTCACAGCAATAAAAAACATTAACTAAAACAATATCTAATTTAAAATCATAACACAATCACATTTCTACTGACCATGTACTTACAATTAAGTCATGTTCCTAATTAAACAGAATATATAATTTCTAGAAGAAACCATATAGCCAATCCCTTTAAATCTAAATGTTTATGTTATTGTCAAAAATGATTTAAGTACATGGTGATCTTATCATTTTACATTATTTCTTACTCAAAATACAGTGTGGTCAAATTTATGCAGGAAATTGTCTAATACAGGTCTATATGCTATCTCAATGAGTTACCACTTTCTTCTTGGCCAATTAACAATCCCTCTGTTCTTCATCTACTTACTGGTACATTCTTCAATTCATTTTTTATTTTATATAACTTAAACACACGTTTTTGGTGAAATTTTTAACTGAAAATCTTGCCTAATTTTATCATTGCCTGTCTTCATATGTACTTATCACCAAAAAAATGAAATTTTAAAGTGGAGATGCTACTTTCTTAATTCAATCTTCCCCTCTCCCTTAAGAAACTGAGTCTTATTCAGTGAAATTTAATGTGGCATATACTGGCTGAGGTCACAAAAAAAGCTTGATAAATTCCTCAAGTGTTATGATAATGCGTCAAAGATACACCTAGCAGTGTCTTTTGGATAATCTTTCTTTGTAACATTAGCTAGAAGAACAAGACACACTTGTATACCTATGACCTAATCCATTAAACAAGTGCTTTCAACTTTCTGAACACTGTGACCCTTTAATACAGTTCTTAATGTTGTGATCCCCAATCATGTAATTATTTTCATTGCTACTTCATAACTGTAATTTTGCTACTGTTATGAATTGTAATGTAAATACCCATGTTTTCCAATGGTCTTAGTTGATCCCTATGAAACGGTTGTTCAATCCCCAGAAGGTTTGGCCTTAACACACAGGTTTGGCCTTAAACATTTCATCTCTTAACACTGTTGCCATATGTTTCCATATTGTAATCTTTGGGAATAAACTCAAAAGGCATTGCTCTCTTAGGTGATATCAGTCACTCTGTTTCTTGTGTCCCCTTCTTACTCCTCCCTTCTAGAAAGAGTAATTTATAATTATTCATTTTATCAAAAGACAACAGTATTCAGTTGATTTTTGTTGTAATGCTAGAATCTATTCATGATCAGTCTCAGCCCCTATCATTTTTAGGTATTGAAAATTTATCAATTTATGAGTAAAAACAATACCAAAAAAACCCCAAATCAATTTAAAATATTTTAATCAATTGGGTACTCAAGTTATTTTTTTTCCACTGTTGATGCAAGGAATTTCTTCAAGACAGCTTTCAACTCTATATTAATAGTCTTGGTAGTTTTTATGACTTATTTATTTCTGTTATGACAATGTATTTATAGAAATTCAGTAGTCTGGAACATATTAATACCAAATTTATGTTATCAATAATTAAGACCAGACGAGAAACATAAATCAGCAATCTCTTGGACCAACCAATTTTATGTCTCTAATTTACAATCAGATTAGCCTTCTAAAGCTTTAGGACCATTGTCACAGGTAGCATTTTCTCTTTAAGTGTGGTTTGTCTCTACATTTTTAACTTGCATTACCTTCAGCATATAAATGAATAGTGGGATTGTAAATATATTTGTTTTTATTAAGATTAGGTAAAGATAACAGCCAGATTTTCAGAATTTCCTAAATGATGGCAAAAGGAGAAGATGACTATTTCTATCCATTCACAATTCATTATACCTTCGGTGTTAGCAGACTTTTTAAGTGATGTTTCCTGATATCCCTACTTCTTGTTCACTTTGCCACTCTGAAATAGCAATGTTAGTTTTGCATGCCTGTGTCACAGATAGTAAAGAACTTCCTGTTTTTATTTTTAATAATTTATTTAAATTTATTTTATGTGCATTGGTGTAAAGGTATCAGATCCCCTGGAACTGGAGCTACAGACAGCTGTGAGGTGCCATGTGGGTGCTGGAAATTGAACCCGTGTCCTCTGGAAAAGCAGCCAGTGCTCCCAACTGCCGAACCATCTCTCCACCCACAAACTTCCTGTTTTCATGATGTACAGTTTTGTTTTCTGTTAGGTTCTTATCCAGGAACCACACATCATTTGAAACTTGAAGAGCTTGGTGGCTGAAAGTTACAGCTTGTCTCCTCCAGCCTTGGTACCTGCAGACTCACTGACACACTTGCTAGGACAAATATCCTTGGGGAGTCATCCCAGCTGATTCAAGTTACTTGTCACTTCTGTGATGACTCATTTGAACGTTAACTTTTCAGTCTGCATCCCAGAACTTTCTAGAAGGCCTAGAGATTTGGAGAATACCTTCACTGCTTTCTTCTGAATGAGCCCAGCTTACTTGGATGAGGGCATTTCAGATTTAGAAACAGTTCTCAAATGGGTATTGGATCTCAAATGACTTTCCCTCAGGATTACTTCACAATCACACAATCACCGTAAGGGTCATTGTCCACAGACTCCTGGTCACTCCAGGGAACTTGAAAATAAAGAAATCTGAAAGCTTCTTAGCCTTGTAGAATATGTTTCTGCCTAACCCTTGTTGTTGTGAACTTTCATCATATAATCAATGTATCTCAGAATCTGCACACATTGCTCACTTGCAAATGATGATTTTTTAGATTATTTGTTTAAATTTTACCCAGGTCTTTAAGTGTTTTTGTATCATGCCCATTTGTGGAAATCTTTTAATTTAACATAATTGGAACTTGTTGAATTTTTGAATGTATGATGTTCTGTAACAAAGTGTAGACATTTTAGTCTTTATTTCTTTGTATAGTTTTTTTATGTTTCTTTTTTCTTGAGCTTAGCCACCGTTATTTATATGCTAGTGCTTTTTGTAGGGTGTTCAACTTTTAAAGCTCTATTCAACTATTTTTATCTCTTTTCTATTTTTATTCCTTGTAAATAAATTTATTTTTGTTATCATTTCTTCGGCCAATTCAAAGTTTTATTGAGTTCTTCTGACAGATTTTTTTCCATTTTAGTTCTTAAGAAATATACATTATTCTACTTATTTTGTTAAGGTAAGATACTGAAAATCATACAATAAAGAACTCATTCTGTTGGTTATACTGGCTGTCTATATTACATCCCTCCAAAGGAAAGGGTTTGTATGATTTGTTTTTTTTTTTTTTTTTTTTTTTTTGCAAAAGCAGACATTAATTTATGGTAGATTTTAGCATTTTGTGGTAATCTTGAGATTGTTAGAAACATGAGAATATCTAGATAATGTACTGATATGCTGTATGTTTTTAATTTTCCCCATTGCCACCTAGGAGCCTATAGACTGATATTCTTAATAAACGACTTGCTAGATTATAAAGACAAGTACAAATGAAATTAAAGGTACAGAAGTGTTATAAAGTATTCATAGTGTATTATTGGAAGGAAAAAATCCAGCAGTTCATCATGCCAGGCTCTTTCTGTGTCTGAATTTTAGTTTTTCCCCAATCCCAATCCTATGGACACTTTTTCAATATTATTTCACTTTTTAATATGTTGGCACTGACATAACACTATGTGGCTAATTTGTATCAATTGTAATTATTACCAATTTACTTGATTTTTAGTTAATTCTGTTTACCAAATTAAATAAATATGTTTGTTATTGCTATATGACAAAACTTTTTTGGAGGAGACACAACATATGTCTACTCCTTCTAGATAAGAACTCCACAACAGACCAAAGAACAGATACCACTTGGTGAACCAATGAGTTTTATTGGGGTTACTTAGAAGTATGGGTCAGGTCAGGGGTTACTTACAAGAGCAGAAATAAATCAAAGACAGCTGTGCTGGGGATGTCTTTCTGTATGCTGTGAATGTGTTGTTCTGATTGATTGATAAATAAAATGCTGATTGGACAGTAGCCAGGCAGGAAGTATAGTATAGGCAAGAGAAAGAGAGAGAATATTGGGAAGTGGAAGGCTGAGTCAGGAGATGCTGCCAGCCGCTGACGCCATGAAAAGTAAGATGTAAAGATACAGGTAAGCCACGAGCCATGTGGCAAGGTATAGATTTATATAAATGGGTTAATTTAAGATATAAGATCTGGCTAGCAAGGAGCCTGAGGCATTAGGCCATACAATTTTAATTAATGTAAGCCTATATGTGTTTACTTGAGTCCAAGCAGCTGAAGGACTTGCAGGTGAGAGAGTTTTGTCTTGACCACAGGTCAGGTAGGACACAGGAAAACCCCAGCTACACAGCTGCATCACCAAAGCCCACCCAGCATGAGAGACAACCCACAAAAGCTGGGAACCTGGGAAATACTGCATAGACTGCAGCAGCTCAATAGGATAGAGAGTGTATTTTAACGATTTTGGTCTTAAAGCTCTTCTAGGCAGCTCAGCTGGTTTCTGCTTTTTATAGGCAGCTGTTCTGGCCTTAGAGTCTTCTTTACAGTCTTCCTTGTGGCTTACTCTGACAGGGAGAATCCTAGTGAATCTGATTAGTTTCAGGGACTTCCTGAAGCTACCTTGAGTTGTTTACCTCTCTGCTTAGAGAGTTTCTCTGTAAGATGAAATGTTTCAATCTTGTATGAAACTGCTACACAACAGTTTCATAATCCAATTTCATTTATTTTCTTTTCAATATTTGTAAACATATACATGTCACATATAACCACTTTGCAATACAGATATTCTGAATTCTGCTTATATTTACAGTCTAATTTTTTGCTTCAATATTTTCTATTTCACCTTGGAAATTTTTAGTAGTGTTATCTAGATCTTTTTTCTTAAATTTGCAATTTTCTGTTCAGTTCATGAATTGTTATAAATTGTATTTTTCAAGTATATAATTTTTTTCTATTTTTTTGTTCTTTATAATTTCTGGTTTTCTGCTGAATTTGCCAACCTTCATTTTTAGCACATTCTCCTCTCACTTTTAAAGAATTCTTTGCTTCATTTTTTCTAATGTAACATCATATCTATGGTTTCCCCAGTGGTAACTGGACATGCATCCCTGTACCTACTCTTTTAATTGTACACTATGAAATCATTGTTATATTTATACATTTGTGTTGACTTATACTTTGGTGATTATTTTACTAGCAGAAAGGCTTTATTTACTGATACTTGCATAAACCTTTAAATGAAAAGTCCTGTTCCCCTGATGTACATGCCACTATTATATCAATGGGCTTGTCTTGCCAAGCCAGTCAATATTGTAGCTTACTGGTTTCATAGCTGGGTAAGATTGATGATTACTTTTCTCCTCAACTAATGTGTCTAGAACCACCAGGCACTAGCCAGTAGGAATGAAGTTTCCAGATCACTAGCAGCTTCAGTTCTCCATGCTCTATAACTCGAGCATAAACTATCTTCCATGTGAGTATCTTACCTTTAAGTTCTGTAGTGTAACCAAGGGCATCAGGAACAGATAGTAATGTTCGGGGCTCATTTGCATCCCACTGACAAAAAAAAAAAAAAAAAAAAAAAAAACTCCAAAGGTAGTAAACAACTTCTGGTATTGAGCTTTTTATTTGTTAGTGTATGTTATCTAATAGGGTACATTTTGCTTTCATAGAATAACACCACCGTGTTATATATAAACAAGCGTCTACAGTAGTAGGTTTCTGTATGATGTTTTCTAAATATTTTTGGTATTATTCCTGGTAACCTTCCGGAACCCTGACACAAACAAAATTCAATTTCCTCCTGCTATTTCATGGGTATAACTAGTCATTTTTTGATTACAATTAATACCTGCTTTTTAAGATCAAACCTATAACTGGCACTATTATGAGGTCAGCATCCTATGTCTTAACAGATAATAGCCACTAGACATAGAAGAGAACATGTCCTTAGTATTTTGGTAAACGGGTATAGTAGTAAACCAAATTCTGTTGACTTATCATTACACTCATAGAGCAATGCATCTCTCAGCCTTCACCAGAGATGCATCGATTTGAAAAAGATGATTAGCACACTGATCCACAACTGTCCCGGGTTCAGAAATTAAGAGGTTTGCAGAGTGTCTAGCTCTGCATATTAAAATCAGTAAAACACTGACCAAACACATAAAACAGGTTTGTTTTCTAGTTTCACCACCTACCAATTTTACCAACTACCTAATAGCATTTTCAACTTTTGATTGAAATACTTAATGTCAGTTTTAGTGAATAACTGACTGAGTTACAGTACATGAATATTTTCCTGAAAAAGTCTAGTTGTCATTATTGTTATAATTATTATTGTTAACATATATAATTCATTCTAAATATTAATTGAATTATTATGTCAAACAAATCCCAAATATACTGTAATTTTGATTGATGCTACAAAAATAATAAATAGAATTTTTGCTTTAAGTAATGGAAAAAATGCTCAGCCATAAAGAGAAAATGTGCATATACTTCACCATCTCCTTCAAAGGGTCAAAAGTTATTGAAAAAGAAAAGGGACAAAGAATGTAAGAGATAGAGGTGTGGAAAACTACAAGGAAACTGATGGTGGATAACTACAAGGTCACAGCAGGGATTCTCCATCTATGAACTCATCTATGAACTCACAGTGGGTGTGTCAGCCTGCACAAGGTCTATGAAAGCCCAAGCTAGACAGAAGCCTAGCATGCAGAAGGGAGTTGGGCACAAGACTCACCCTTAGCTGAAGAGTAATTTGTTGTGGGATGGTCTGTATGTCAAGTGTGTTGCTGATTGGTCAATAAATAAATCACTGATTGGCCACAGTGGCCAGGCAGGAAGTATAGGCAGGACAAGGAGGAGAATAAAGCTGGGAAGTGGAAGGCTGAGTCAGAGAGACACTGCCAGCTGCCACGATTAGAAACAGCACGTGAAGATGCCGGTAAGCCACGAGCCACGTGGCAAGGTATAGATTCATAGAAATGGATTAATTTAAGCTATAAGAACAGTTAGCAAGAAGCCTGCCACGGCCATACAGTTTGTAAGCAATATAAGTCTCTGTTTTTACTTGGTTGGGTCTGAGCGGCTGTGGGACTGGTGGGTGACAAAGATTTGTCCTGACTGTGGGCAAGGCAGATAAACTCTAGCTACAGTAATTGACACCTGGGAAATGGGGAAGTCAGTTTTTCTCAGTGTTACCCCTTGTAAACTGACCAAGATCCAGTGGAGGGCCACACCTCCAAAAATGGTTGAGGAGTAAGAATTTGTCTTGATGGTTTTTTGTTTTGTTTTTATTTGTGTTTCTTATTTTATAAAAAGGACACAAAATTGGGTGGAAAGAGAAAAAAAGTGGATCTGGAGGGTGAATATGAACAAAACCCATTTCACAATATTCTCACAGTACACACACACACACACACACACACACACACACCATGTCTTTGACAGTAAAACAAAAAGGGTAAAGTTTGTGGACATATATGCTGAAAGCTTTGCTCAGAAGAGAATAATGTTACAGAGAAGAGAACATGGTAAGATTTTTAAGCATATTTCAAAAACAAAAAGGAAATTATAGTCTGGAGTAGTTTTCCCAATATGGAGAGAGTGACTCTTTAAGAAGAATCAGCTGCTGTTGTATCCAAATAGCATATCTTGAGATTTTAATTAGGTCTTTCCATTCAGATTTGTTGTTTTTCTAATCACTTTTGACAAAGTATCATGAAATTCACTATGTAGCTGAGAATAAACTTGAACATGTGATGCCCTTGTTTCCTCCTTAAACACACTGAGAACACAGGCTTGCATCACCACATCTGGTTCAAGGGTTTCCGGCCTGTTAAGCAAGCATTGCACCAACTACACCACACTCCAATCCAGAGGACAATCATTTTGCTAAATTAAAACCAATCAAAATGGGGGGGGAAGACATGGGTTATTTAAGGAGAGAAGGAGAGGGAGGAAGCAGGGAGGAAGGGAGGGAGGGAGGGAGGGAGGGAGGGAGAGACAGAGACAGAGAGACAGAGAAAGACAGAGAGACAGAGACAGAGAGAGAGACAGAGAGAGAGACAGAGAGAGAGAAACAGCACATAATGTACCTAAAGCATAGAAAAAGACAACAAGGGTCATTGAAAATATTGATACGGCTGAAAAAACACAAAAGGATAGATACAGATCAAAATCACATGGACTATGGTTTACTACTTAATGATAAAATCTAGAGGCAAATGTACATTGTAGTGCTAACACAACTTTTTTATAGCCATAATAATTCTAATACTAATCTCAGACAGAAATTGCTCTGAAGAAAATTCTATTTTCAGAATATCTGGTGCCAGATAAGGCTGTACACACGCATTATTACTCCTTCTCTTTCAATAAACACGTGCAAATTTTATATGTAAATCAACCAAAAGGGAAAAGGTTTAGTACTTTTCTAGAATGTATGAGGCCCTGAGGTTAATTTTAAATACCAAACAAAAAAGATAATAATAAAACATAAAAGTAAACAGATTGTATTCCACATATAAAAGTTAGACAAGCAAGTCTTACCTCCTTAAGTAGAAGACATTTCAGAATCAATAATCTCTAATTCCAATATCCAAATGAAAATATTTTAAAAATCACCAAGTACTACACATTAGAGGGTTAAACACTGAGAATCCAGTGATGGCAAATTTATACAAAATCAGACATTGTCATTATCTAATAATAATTCAAGCATTCACTACAGTAATATTTCAACAAATTATTCATCACATTCCCCAGCTGCTTGGACAAAGTTCCTTCTTCATCTTAGTTCTTTGAAGATTTTATTTGTGTTTCATTTTGTTTGAAATTAGTTCTCACTACACAGTTCAGGGCAACCTAGAGTACTCCAGTATGGCCTTGAATTTACGTACAATCCCCCTGCTTTACACCAGATTGCTGGGATTACAGATGTACCACCTATCCCAATATTCTTACACATGACTTTTCTAATCAACTCTTTGGATTCTAGCCTACACATCTGTATCTTTTAAGCCTCAATCATGGGTAGACGTTGTTTGTTGTTGTTTTCCTTCCTGAGTGTTCCTTTCAACTAAAAAGTTAAAGCATTTGGTTGGAAGTATAAGAGTTCTCAGACATATGTGAATCCATTGCCTTGTGGATGCTTAATACACAATAAATTCCTGGGGATTTGGATAAGCTAAAAAAAAATCCAGCATTGTTGAACAATATCTATGTTTTATAAAGAGCTTACCTGAATGTTGTAAATAGCTTGGAATGTTTAAAAAGTAATTTTAAAGCACATACAAGACAGAAAGAATATTTAGTTACTTTTGTTCCTGGGTCATGGAAAATCTAAAAAATAAAATATTTAGATATGAAACATTAAAATATAAACTGTATGTATATGGTAATAACATTTTCACAGAAGATAGACAATATCTTGGATAATGAAATAATATTTATATTAGCTTCCCCAAACCAAAAGCTTCTTACACAATCATGTCTATAACTCAGTACTACTGACTGTACTTATACTACCCTCCAGCAACCACAAAACGTTGATGGGCATCTCATGACTTTGAACATCATTTCCTTGTAGAGAGTTAATTGAGTACATGTAAACTGGATAGGAAATGAGTCTTTCATAAAATCTGGATTTTCTCACTATATTTCTTTTGGAGGACAACAAAAAAGTGAAAGAATAAGAAAGAAAATGTCTCTGTCCATATATCTGTTCATCTACCCAACTGGGGGACAGAGGTAGCCTAGGGTTGGAGAATAGTAGATTGCACATCAAATGTATATTCTCTGATATTTTAAAATACTATTTTAAAATTTTTAGAAGTAAACATCTTAAAAGCCAAAATTTCTCTCTGATATACTATCCAATTAGTTTCACATAATATTTTTAGAGTTATTAGTAGTCTACTGATAATGGGGAATAATCAGTTACACAGAGGAAGAAATTGAACAGTGGTAGATGTTGATTTCAGTTTCTATTGCATTTAATTCAATCTGTTATTTTCTTATGTAATAAATGTTCAATTATTTCCTTTTTATGAAAAGCACAATGACTTGTTTCATTCAAAACCTTAATAATTGACTCACTTCAGTGATTACAAGAACTTGATGTATGAAATAAATGTCTTTCCATTTAGCAACTTGCTGTGACGTGCCTGCATTGCTTTATACTTTTTCTTTCAGAGTCTTCTATTTATGAAGCTTTTTCATAGAAAAGTTTGCTCTAATATTGAAAAATTATTAATGCAAAACACTAAACTCTTATGCTACATGCAGTAATTTGCAATCTTTTTTTCTTCTATGTTTAAGCAGAGTTAACAATATTTTTTTAAAAAATGGAATGATTTGCTCCTTTAAATTCAGCCTTTTATTTACTTTTCACTTACAGCATAGTCTAAGACTCATAGAAAAATGTTAAGTATCAGGCATAGTGAACTATACTTGTTCATCTTTTTGACAGTAATGGAACACTTTATCTCCATAATGCTTCTGTGGATTTATTCTATTCCTGGGAATACAAATCTATGAAGTGTTTCTTCTATTTTTAGCTTCCTAAGTCTTTATTCAAGAACAGGCTGTGAAATTTAATCAACGGTTTTATCATCTATTGAGAATAATACATAGAGCTGAAAAATGAATAGTTATAACAAACTAAGAACTGAGCTGGATATGATTTTCTGTTAGATTTTATAGACTATTCCATTTATATGCATAAAGAGTGGTCAATGATGACAAATGTGCCCTTGGATTTTACTCATAATAATGGCCACTGTGTGTGTTTGTGCACCAGTGTATATGTGGAGCATATTCCTTTTTTTGGTGTGTGTGTGTGTGTGTGTGTGTGTGTGTGTACCTATGCAAGTATTTGATGATGCTTGTTCATGTTGAGGTCATAGGTTGATCTTCCTAAATTGATTTTTTTTGAGACACTGAAACTGGAGCTCATCCATTAGGCCAAGCTCCAGTGATCTACCCATCTCTCTCTTTGAGCTACAGAGTTATAGATGCATATCACTGCTTGTGGATTTCATGTGGATCCTGAGGATCTGAACTCACATCCTGATGTTTGCACTGTGGGCATTTTATTAACTGAGGCATCTACCCAGCCATAAATTAACATTTGAAAAATCTTTTCCATCCTATCATTTATCATATTTAAGATTACCAATGGAGACACTAACTTTTAAAATTAACATACTTTAAAAATATTTTAATTCCTCTAATGACATTTTGAACTATTCAGAATTTGTTACTTCTTAAATCAATTTTAAAAAATTACATGTTTTTCAAGGTTGTATTTCAAAATATTGTACTGAGCATGTGTATTCATAGATACATAAAATCTAGTTAGTTTATACATTTAGAAAATTATGCATGGACTAGTTTGGACATTTCGTATTTACACTACTACCTAATGTAACAAGTTTCATCATATTATATTTTCAAAGGCATATTTTTAGTTTTATGATCAATTTGAATATTTTTATCTTTCCTTTATTTGATCAATTTCTTATACCAGTAATAAATATATTAGAAAATTTAATTATTATAAAATAATTATCATGTGAATTTTACAAGCAAAATTCATAAAAAGTAAATTACTTATGGAAATTTTAAAACATATTTTGCAAATCAATTAGAATGTAGGGTCTTCAACATTAAAGTTATTTTTTATTTTTTAATATTTTTATTTTACAATTAACTTAATTTCACACATCAGCAACGGATTCCCCTGTCCTCCCTCCTCCTATTTTATGAAAAGCACAATAACTTGTTTCATTCAAAACCTTAATAATTGACTCACTTCAGTGATTACAAGAACTTGACGTATGAAATAAATGTCTTTCCATTTAGCAACTTGCTGTGACGTGCCTGAATTGTTTTATATTTTTTCTTCCAGAGTCTTCTATTTATGAAGCTTTTACATAGAAAAGTTTGCTCCTCCCACCTCCGAGCCCTTCCCCCAAATCTACCTCCCACTCCCTCCTCCCCCAAGTCAAGGTCTCCCCTGGGGATTCAGTCCAGCCAGGCAGACTCTGCAGAGGCAGGTCCAGTCCCCTCCTCCCTACACCAAGGCTGAGCAAAGTGTCCCAGCATAGACCCCAGGCTTCAAAAAGCCAGGACCAAGAACAGGTCCCAGCTCCACTGCCTGGGGGCCTCCCAAACAGTTCAAGCTAATCAACTGTCTCACTTATCCAGAGGGCCTGGTCCAGCTCCATGGAAGTTCCTTAGCTATTGGTTCACAGTTCATGTGTCTCCACTAGTTTGGCCACTCGTCCCTGTGCCTCTTCCAATCATGGTCTCAATATCTCTCAATATCTCTCACCCATACAATCCCTCCTCTCTCACCGACCAGACTTCTGGAGCTCCACCAGGGGCTCAGCTGTGCATCCACCTTCATCAGACACTGGATGAGAGTCCCATCATGACAACCAGCGTGTTTGGCCATCCAATCACCAGAGCAGCTCAGCCCAGGCACTCTCCCGACCCTTGCCAGTAGTCTACAATGAAAGTATCTTTGTGGATTTCTGGGGACCTCTCTAGCACTCTGATTCTTCCTATTCCCCTAGGGTCTTCATTCATCATGGTATCTCTCTCCCCATTCTCCCACTCTGCTCCTGATCCAGCTGGGACCTCCTTCTCCCCTAAGCTCTCTTTTCCCCTAGCTTGCCCTCCATTACCCGCCCCCAACCCCAGTTTGCTCATATAGATCTCATCCATTTCTCTGTTGTTGGGCAATCCCTGTGTCTTTCTTACGGTCCTCTTAAAGTTGTTGACCTTTAGGAATTTGATTAAACTATCTTAATTATGAAATGAGTTAATGAATTTCAAATTACTCTTCTTTAATAGACACATTAGAGTTATTATGATTATTATACATATTTTAAGCGCTTATCTTATACTCTGTGTGCTTACTTTCATTATGTAGTAGTGAAAAACCATTTCAACTGTTTTTACAGACAAATCTATCTGCATCAGCAGAAATCTTTTAAGAAAATCATAAATTGGTATATTATACTTTGCTGTAGTGCGTTAACATAGATGCCACTAGGCTTGCTGTTGAACATTTGTGATGATAAGGTTCTAACAATTTTTATTAGTCAAACATTTCTGTAAATTGCCACAGAACCATGGCTCTGTGTCATTATAAAAATAATAAAGAAAAAGCAAAGCTTATTTTGAGATGAAGAGATTAGAGAAAATGGAAAAATAATAAAGTGGAAGACTCAGGTGAGGGTGATAAATTAAAAGACTAAATTCTTCATATAACAGGCAAAATGATTAAAGCATTTTGAGGGCCTTTTAGCAAATAAAAGTGATAAATCAAAGCTTGAAATGCAGGAATAATGATGTCAACCAGGTTAAAAGAGAATCTGTGTTGAGATACGTAAAAAAGAAAGCATCGCCATTCAAAGTACATTTTAAAATGGGAGAAAGTTTAATATTTCATAGATTTTTAAAATAGAAAAATATATGAATACATCAGGAGAAACTATTTGAAACTCAATTTCTCATCTAATCATAAAGTGGAGATATCCTTTGTTTAAAATGTTCTTCACTTGTTATACCAAGATATTATAAGAAGCTAAAAGCAAAAACATTTAAGGGATTATGGTAATGACATTTGAAATAGCAGGAAGAAAATGAAAGGATTATCATGAATAAAAGCTGTCATGAACTGTATTTGGAATTCTATTTCTTATTTTATGTGATGGTTTTGTAATAGCAAAGTATATCTTAATGGAACTATTTGGGGACTTCAGTTATTTGGAATTGTTACAGAGAATTGCTGACAGATTCGACTGTTGAATGCTGGTTCCTTCCTTTTGATTTTTGTTCTCTTTTTTTTTCATTTATATATGTGGTTTTGCTTCAGATATACTCCTTAGGTGTCAAGAAAACTACTCTCATTTATAATATAACAATCTCAAATGATTGGTATTAAAATCAAGTATTATATAAAACACAAAGAAATCAAATCAATTAGGGTATGTTCATATTTCATTAATGATAATAGAATAAGATCTTAAAGTGAATCAGCTTATTTTACTTTTTCCTATGTACGTGAATGATTTATACTGGTCCATGTGTTCATAACTGAATGTGTGACTGAGAATTCAGATTTTCTCTATAAGCACATCTCTCTCCAAACTTTATGCAATACTCTTCTAAAATACTTCAGAAATTTATTCTTCAGATTATTAAATTATATATATATATATGTATGTGTATATGTGTATATGTGTATATATATGTATATATATATACTTATATATAATGTCAGAGGTATTTACAGATGAGCTTTCCATACAACTGTGATTGTTAATTTTCATTAATTATACATAAAAGATCAACCATCTTTTGTAAGGAAAATCCATCTGTAAATAACAGGATTTATTCTCCAAATAAAACATATGGTGGATAACATTATGTTTTTAAAGTATGTCAATTTTAAGAAAAAATTCTAAATCAATAACTGTATTATCAAAAAAACCTGAATTTATATATATATATGTGTGTGTGTGTGTGTGTGTGTGTGCATTCTTTTCATTAATTGCCAAGATTTTTAGTCTAAATAAAGTTTTAAAGTTTCCAATTCAATATAACTCTTCATTATACAGAAAGCTAAATATAATGGGAGTTCAGCAAGGTTGGAGAAAATATGTAAAACTATGCACAATGTATTTTCTTCTAATGGTTGAAAATGGGTACCTTCAATGTCAGATACAAAGATGTATATTGGGAAAACACAGGTGAATGACACATCCCACACCCTCAGAGATGTTACTTTCAAGTGGAGTTTTGACTTGTGAACTAATACAGTAAGCATTAAAGAATTCTTCAGACCATTTGCAGAATAAATGGCAGACTTCAACTACAGAAGAAACGAACACACAAAGACCTGTGTGATGAAACCTGAAATCAGTACTGTGTCACAGACCAGTCTTAGATTTTAGAGACAGTGGAAGACAGGAAGTGAAAGTAGAACAGTTTAAAATGGATGTTTATATTAGTATTTCCCTTTTACATTTTCCCACCCTGGGATAGTGGATAGAAATTGAAGCATCAGAAATCTTAATATGTGCAGCTTAATAATGTATAATTTATAGGGAAAAGATTACACTTCTTATAAAGGTAACTTTCACTATATGGAGTAAATGATGTGAGTGTACAAGCAAATTTTGGCCTTCAATTAAAATAAACTCACTAAAAGGATACTTCTTAAAGAATAATTCTGCTATGCCTGTTAGTTAGACTGTACTCTTATGATAAGATTTGTGTCCAATTCCAGAAGCCATTTTGGGAACGACAATGAATGAGCAAGTGGATGAGAAGCCAACACATCAAACATGTGAGAAACAGCAGGTAAAGTAGAAGTGACTGATGTGGTATTAATCACTAAACCCAACCCTCCCCGTGCTACCTAGGACAGATGGCAGGTTGGCCAGCTACAACCCTTTCATTAAAACAGGTACCAGTTATTTGATATCAAGTAACATAAAGTGCATTTGTTTAATTATAGTGAATTGAATGTAAACAACACAGCTAGAAACAACCCCATTAAAATACATAATATAAATATGAAATAAAATTTAAGAAATGTTTATAAACACAAAAGGAAAAATTATGGTTACATAATTCCTTGTTTGTTGTGGTTGTTGTTCTTTTTGTTTATTTGGGGCTTTTTTGTGTTTGTTGGCTTGTTTTTCAATTTCATACCTATCTCACATCTTGGCTGTTTTTCTCAAGTGTTTGTTGGTTTAATCACACTGACTTATTATTTGTAACCATGGTCAACTCATTTTACATTTTAATTAAGAGGTCTCATAGGAAGGCAAGAAGCACTGACTCCTTCAGGCCTGATAGCCCAAGATCATGGGTGGAACAAATACCACCACATTTCCCCTTTTTGTCTAAATAAGAAAGGTCTAAACCCAAGGAAAACTATATACAATAAGAATGATTATCAAGTATTGTCCAGGAGAAACAAAGGGAAATATCATAAATAAAAGTGGAAATACAACTAACAAGAGCAACACCAATTAAAAAACATACTAAATGCCTAAATTGTAGGTAAATGGCAAATTGCATTGTACTTCAAATGCTGTGCTATCCAGAAGAATTTGAATTTATTACCTAATGTGCTCTTACCTAAGATATGAGAAGACTGTGACTATTGTAGCAGGAATCTTAAAAAGTTCTTATTGATAAGATCAAACCTGAAGCCAGTTATTGGAGTGAATGCTGGAAGATCAGAGAAGCAGAACAAGCCACAGCTACCTCACCTCGCCAGTTCCTCAGCTGATCCTGTTTCCTCAGACTGGAAGCCTCTGAGTCCTCATCCGAGTGGATCTCAGCTGAACTGTACTGCCCTAAAGCCTGAAAGCTTAACCAGCCAAAAGCTTAACCAGCCAAATGCTTAACCAGCCAAATGCTTCTAGTTTCTGGTCTCCATGCCTTATATATCTTTCTGTTTTTGCCATCACTCCCTGGGATTAAAGGCTCACTCCTTGGGATTAAAGGCATGAGTCACCATGCCTGGCTGTTTCCAATGTGGCCTTGAACTCATAGAGATCCAGAGGGATTTCTGCCTCTGGAATGCTAGGATTAAAGGTGTGAGTGCCACCATTTTCTGGCCTTTGTATCTAGTGGCTGTTCTGTCTCTGACCCCAGATAAGTTTATTAGGGTGCACAATATTTTGGGGAACACAATACCACCACAGACTATGACTATCTAGTCTTTAGCCTCATCAAAGACCTGAGAAGGAAAATAATATTACCTGAGTAAACAGGAAGAGCAAGTGAGTAACTTCTGAAATTTACAAGGATTGACAGAGACAGCTGGCAGCCTGGACAGTCACCTAATGTTTCTCAGCACCGCTGAGGCATCCATTTCTGGCTACAGGCCTAGAATATCTGACAGACCATTTTCAGAATCAGCAATTTCAAAAGACCCTCTTACCCTGTCTTGGCAAGGCTCAGCAGTCACTTTTCCTTGTGTCCTGCTCATCCAGAAAGGACAACATGCGTACTGTCAGCAGCCAAGTCAAGAGCACTTCTTTGCCCAAAAGGCCATTTTTTTGCAAAGAAGAAGACAAAGTTCCATACAGAGTGATTTTGAAGCCCAACAGGAGTAGATCAGTTCTGCCAGGAGCAATCTGTCTCAAGTAAACAGAATTCTAAGTTATCAAAACATGTAAATGCATGTTGTCTAGGTCTATGAAGTGTCTGAAGACTACCTATGCATCTGACATTATATCTGGAAAACTTGACTATATGACTATGATCATTAAAAGCATGCATGACTATAAACCTGTAGTTCTTAACAACCTAAAAAACTTAAGGAATAAGGCTTCACATTATAAAAGTAAACAATCTGTAAACAAATGTACCATATAAGGACAATGACCTCAGAATTGTGATAATAAACAAAATATCTTAATCAGGGGTAGAAATGCATAGTGCAATATAAACAACAATATCCTTAATGTGTATCATTTGTATATACAAAATATCCTAAACAAAGGTAGAAATACATACAGTATGATAAATATAATTATACATTTGTACCAATATACAAAAAATTTCAAACAGGAGTAGGAACATATTACAATACGACAATTATAGTTTTGAATTTATATCAATATACAAATTATCTTAAATAGGAATAGAAAAATAGTTTACATTTGTATCAATGTATAAGATTCCATACTAGTGCAAATTATCTAAGGCTGATAATTTGCTAAATTAGTTTACAAGTAGATACAATAATCCACCGTAATATCCTATCCTATCTATTCCCCTTTTTTCTATTCCAAAAGAGAATCCTGAGTTTAAACTTTATTGTTACACCCCCAACCTTATTACAACTTATTACCAAGCCCTGACAGATGACAATATTCCATAACCATGAGAAATAAAACATTTTGGGAGAGGTGTTATTGTTTACTTAAAATTGCTCCCTGCTGTCTAGAGAGTGATGGTATCTGTGGGAACCTGTAAGAAAGCTAAAACAGTGGTTAAGTCTCGTGAGGACTTGTAATATGATGGACCAACGCTTCTTGGAACTGTCCTGAAGAGTTTGCATCCAAAGCTGATCACTGAGTAGTGTTTATTGGCTCAATGGCAGCATGATGGGTCGGGTAGGGTTGTTGTGTTGTGAGGCCCCCATCTCCCTTCTGGAGATTTCAGAGATTTCTTTTGGAAAGATCTTTTTTCACTGTGGAATATTGGAACATTACTAATATATAGAAAATGGAAAGTTTAAATTTTAAGATGATATGACATGTAAAGAATGGTACTAAGGAATCAAGAATAAGTATGGAGAGAACTAGAATCTTGACAATAGTTCCTAGATTACTTGTTTTCTGTCCAACACCAGTTGGTTCTTCTGATATGAGAAGGAATCTCTTAATTTTTTCTTTTACCAACATGCTTGGGTTTAGAAAAAGAGAGAGCCACATTCCAACTCTAAAGCCAGCTTGATTTATAATTAAGTTAGGACCATAACTCTTCTGGAGGTAAAGAGATATTGATGTTAGGCAACAAGATATTACTCTGTAAAGTATATTGGTACCAATAGGTCTGATATTCTTTGCTTCTAAATTTTTTCTGTCCAAGGCCTTTTGATTTCTGGAAAATGAGTATTCCTATTATCCTGTGAAGACAGAAATAGAACCCTGCCCCGACCCTTGTTTGGTGAGTTTTCCTTACAACTTGTGAAATTGTCACATTGGTGGATGAGGTATCACTTCTTCTCATCAAGGGGTTTCTCCTGTTCAAATAACATTTTTATGAATTTTTTATATCCATAGCTTTTCACTTCCTGCAGAAACAAAAGCAAAACCCCTTCTCAAAGTAGCAAGTATCCTGGTTTCCATTCCGAGGTCAACACATCTATGAAGTAAACATGTTGGTTTAGCTCAGGAGTCTTTTCTGTTGTCCAATGTCTCTCCTCAGCTGTTCCTTTCTCATCAGCATTGTGAAAATTCCACGTTAATAAAGCACTATGTAACAAATTTCTAGGAGTCATTGTTACCTCTTTCTGTTAAAAGGAAAAGGAGAATGGTCACATCCTTCCTTCTTCCTTCTTTTTAAGAGATCATGTATGAAGGCAAAAGCATTGCCTCCTTTGGACCTTATACCCCAAGGTCATGGGCACAGCAACTACCACCACATTTTAATAATCCTTTCTTATGTATACTAAAATTACTATTTCCAACTTATTTAGTATAGCAGACTTGTACATCTCTTTAAATGCAATATTTTTCATTGTTTTTATGAAATTGGATGTTTATGTCTCTGTATGCAGCTTTAGTATTCTAAAGTAGATTCTCTCCATCTACTTTTTTATTGAGGATTTATTATTATTAGTTTCACACCTTTCTCACTTTTTGGCTGTTTTTCTCAATTGTTTGATTAATTTAGACCACATTTTTACATTCATAAAATATGTCCAAGATATTTTCAATACTTTTATGATTTGATCCCTTAACTCAAGTCAAATCCCTGCCTTTCTATGGTGAATGTCAGTTGTGATAATTAGAATTCTGATTGTGGTGATTCAGGGTCAAGCTGGCTGGTTTCCATCTATACAGGGGATGTGTTCTTTTTATAAGCTTTCTATTTTGGCATCTTGTAACGTCTTATATGGCACTGTTCTTTTTTCTTTAATGATAAAGTACACTATAAGAAAATATCCTTAGAATTATGTTTATATAAGATTATCTTTAATCTCAATGCATTTTTTCTAGATAGACATCCTGCAGCTAAGCTCTCAGCCAATCAGGAAAGAATAATTATGCTTTGTCCACTATTAAATATTTCTCTATTTTCAACTTACTGACATCAAACTAAAAAAGTTCCCATTTCGAAAATCTTACTCATATCACTTAAAAAATACATCTTCAGTATTACGAAGTTCCTATATGGAGCCTGTGTTCCTGAAGTTCTGTTTTTACTTGGATAAAATATCTATTGCACTTTAATGGACAGACATATTTTAATGTTGTAGGTGGTTACAACATCTTTCTCATTAGTGATACTTCCCTGGAATCATTTTGTTTGTGGTGTGCTCTTTCACTCCCATGCCATTGCTCCGGACAGAAAGGTTATTCAGCTTCCACATATTTTGTTCTAACATCCATAGGGTAAAACCTTAGAAGCTGGTTTCTCATGTTAGTGGAAAATGGCATCAGCAGTAGCATCAGAGTATTTATACCTATCAGTAATGGGAAAAGGCAGGCAGAACAAGAGCAATAGCTTTCTTTTCTGTTCTTGTATTTGAGCTACCAATGGAAAGTACTATTCACAGAGGAGGAAAGCTATCATCTCTCTGCTAATTGTTCCAGGAAATATTCTTTTACACCCACAAAGAGGCATGTCTGTTAGGTGAGTCAATGTTGAATCAAATTTGAAAACAAGATTGACCAATCACGGGACAATATAGAGAGGACGGAAGGTTCATGTTGTGTTCTGAATAGGATTTTGTCAACTTGACAAAATCTCAAGTCATTAGAGAACAGAGAAGCCCAATTGAGAAAATGCTTCCATCAGATAGGTCTTGTAAGTCTTTGGAGCATTGTCTTGATTAATGATTGACACAAGAGGACCGAGTGTGGTGATATTTTGTTTGTGCTCTAACCCTGAAGATCAGAGGTGAAGCTAGCCATTAGTTAGCCATAGAGGCCTGGAGGTCTGTACATACAGACAGGAAGCAATATGGCTAGGTGGAGAGAGGAATATAAGGTGGAAAGGAGACAGGATCTCAGCCCTTTTTCGGCTGAGGAGTCTTGGAGGCAGGAGGTGACTTTACTTCTCTGTTCTTTCAGCATTTACCCTGATATCTGACTCTGGGCTTTAGTCATTAAGACCAATTAGAATTTGCACTACAGCTGAGCGAGCTCACTGTAAGTAAGTGGTCCCCGCGTGCTATAGAAAGGAAACTGAGCAAATTACGGGAACTGTCCAGTAAGCATCATTCCTCCTTGGATTCTGCTTCAGTTCCTGCCTCAGGCTCAATCCTTGAGTTCCTGTCCTGACTTACCTCAATGAAGGAATATAATTTGTTCAGTGAAATAAACCCTTTTCTCCCCAATCTGCTTTTAGTCATGTTGTTTTATTCCAGCAATAATAGAAGGAAAATTAGGGCCTGTGGAGGTCAGGTGTTGGAAGAGAAATGTAAAAGGAAAAGCAAACACTTAACTAAAACTAAAGAGCTATAAACAAAAGCCATATGGAAACCTGATATTTTGAAAGAAAACTAAAAATTTTATGTGTAAGTATGTACCTACACATGCATATATACACCCAGACACATACACAAACACACACACACACACACACACACACACACACACACACACGAAGGACTTCACTCCTGCATGAGTGAATGTTTGTTGCTCCCAGAAGACATAGATTATTAAATGAAAACCTTAGGCCTGTCTTTGGAATACCTGCCTTTAGGTTGTCAGTGAGAGAAGCCTCAGAATACCCCCCAAACAACACAGGCATATCTAAATGCTAAGACTATATGGTTTAACACAGGACAAAATATTGTTTCAGAAAACAGAGAAATCAAGGTGGAAGTGAGTTGGACGCTTCCATCTATGGTGGCTGGATTTCATAGTACTAGAAGTGCTATACAGGCTGCTGGAGAAGAATATTTGTCAGTCACCAGCTTACCCAGTTACGGAGACTGTGGATTTGATACTGACCACTAGGCAAGATATGTCCACTGCTGCAGTACTGACATGACTATTATGGGGAAATTTACTACTTTCTGATAGAGTTTGAGGCCCTTTTTACAGGGGGGGATTTATGTCTGCTATTCCAAACCTGGGTCAAAGGCAATGTTCAGGGGTGTCATAGGTCTTGAGGGGAGGCAATCTACTACTGTTGTTTGCTAATCTGACATGTTGTCAAAATGCCTAATAAAGTTGAATTGGCTCTTATTCACAGAAATTAGTGCTGCTTTCAATTTGGTGAATTTATTTTTTATTTTTTATTTTATTTTATTTTGCCATGGATGATAGTTAACACAGAAAACGTAATTTAGTCAAAGCGTAGAGAATATATGACTGCGCAGTAATCAACTTACTACAGAACATTTATATCACTCCCTTCTATGTCAAGGCTTGAGAAAAATCGTGGAAGAAAGGTTAGGAAGAATGTAAAAGCCAGAGTTTGGGGAAGGTGTTGGTAAGCCAGTGTCTTCTGGACATAAACACAGCCACTGCACTTGTGAAGTTGTTACTTGCACAAATATGCACAAAATTTGGTCCATTGAGGGGATTTGACATCTACTGGAGGATCTATTGGCAGTTAAGCTTTGCTGAAGGAGCAAGATGATTAATATTCTTTAGTGATTCCACTGATTGTAAAAGGCAAGGAAGCTCTTTTTGCCATGGTATTGATGATTACAGATGAAAAATTGAGAAAGAGAGTCATAGATGGCTTCTGTGAGAACCTCTACCCCCACAAACTTCGCCCCCAAAAGTAACAGCCTAGATAGAAAGCCATGGAAGAGATATCTTACAATTTGTGATAGTGATGGTGAAATATAGCGCTTCACAACTGAAGGCTTCTGGTGGGGATGCAGGCAGGGAGGACTCACTTTTCTTTAAGGGATTGCACACTGGGAGTTTGACCATGCTCCAGTGAGTATTTGGGCAACACAAATTCTACAGTTTTTTCCTTCTTCTTTTTTTGGTGGGAGGAAGGAGTTTCCAGGGGAAGTAGGAGTATCTGGGAAGACTGGGAAGTGAGTGTGTTCAGGGTTCATGATGTATCATTCCCGAATAATCAATGAAAATATTATTAAAAAAGTATTTTACAAGGAAGTGTATCCTGAAAGTGTATGCATTTCTTGGGTCTTGAGAAGCCAAATGTACTACATTTTTGAAATTTCCTTATCATTAAACACACTATCAGTGTACATCTTGAGATCTTGAGAAGAGGAAAGAGAAAAATGGATTTTAATACTGAAAGCAAAAGTATGCGCTAATGTTTGTGAAGGAGCAATATAAAAGTGGATGAGTATTTAAGAAGTTGCTACAGCAGTCAAAATACAATGTGCATTCACATTTTTTTTTGGTATTGCAGCCAAGGCAATCAGAAACAAAGCTCTAGCTGTGATATATGTTAGATGCAAGATCAGCAGGACTTGATGCTTTAATAGGTATTGTGAAAAAAGAAAAACACAGAGGAAAGTCACAAATGTGGTTTCTTGTATAAAGATGGTGATAAGTACAGTGAATGTATTTCAAGAGGAAGAACTCAAGAGTTTGCCATTAGAATGTTAGATGAGAAACATTTTTCACACAGAACAATAGTAATGAATAGCTGAATAGTTAAGCCTGAAATTTCAAGGAGTGTGTAGGTAACAGGCATATTCAGAGGTCATTAAACATCATTACTGCCACAGAAGGGCAAAAGCCTCACTGTGTAAAAATGTTTGATATGAAAGCATGGAGATCTGAATTTAAATCCACCAAATTAACCCCCAAATGGAAACAGTACACATCTGTAATCCCAGGGCTCCTAGGCTGAGACTAAAGGCAGAAACAGTGAACTCCCTAGGAGCTTACAGGTCGACTGACTTGGAACAAGCAGTATAAAACAATGTGGTCCTGTCTAATAACAAGGGAGGAAGCAAGAAATGACACCTGTGTTTGTCCTCTGACCTCTACATAGAAGCTGTGGCAAGTGCATCTCTTCACACACACACACACACACACACACACACACACACACACACACAAATTGTATATACTCAGAAAAAGAAGAAAGCTACAAAATGGTGAGTGTCAATCATGGGAGGATGAGAAGAGAAAAAGACTGATTATTACAGATGCTGATGAATTCTGTTATTACTGACACAATGAACAGGGGTTATACGAACTAAAGAATTATAAAGAACACCTGCAGAGAGAACATGGCAGCAACAAGTTGCTTACAGGGTCTGTGAGAAAAGGACTCAGAGTGATAAGCAAGATTGTCAATAACATAGATAAATATGTGTAGACAGATTGTATAAGACAGAAAGCTAATAGTGTCACCAGGGGCTTTGGAAAGCAAAATTCAACTTACCTAGTGTGCAGCTAATGTAAAAATAAGCAAAGAATTTACACTTAAAGGACTAATCTAAGGAACTTTTATCTACGAAACAGAGTTAGGAGGCAGCTTGGACAATGACCTGACAGGTTGTGATTATTAGGAAGGATTAAGTTTGTGTTCATTATGTGATAAAATGGTGTAAAGGAAATTTATATGATAATTCAACAGAGAGTAAGAAATGTAGAGATATTATCTTTCACAAAGACATTCAGGCTTTTATTTTGCAAATGTGTCATATCTGAGAGAGTTAAGTGCCATCCAGTTCCCTGGCCAGGTCATGAAGTATCTTGTCCAGAGACTGCAAAGAAACCCATGATTTGCATAGCTATGTGGACTTCTTGGCATAAAACCTCCTAATGACCCTGTTGAAATGCAAATACTTTATTACATTGAATTGCATTAAGCTTCATAAATAGCATAATGCACATAAATCCTATAAAAACTGTTTGTGTAGAAGAACTAAAATGAATTAACATGAGCGTGTGCATATATTAGATAATGCCTGCAAAGCAGCTTTGTAAAGACATTGCATTTTATTTGCCATTTAGTGCTTTCATTTTCCCAGTTTGTTATAAAATAATCCATTCCACCAACATCAACTGGCAGATAATTGAAGCTGAATATTTGCATCTGATTAGATATGTAGAATGGTAGAGAAAATAAGTACGTTTATCAGATGAGCAAACCATGTGAAGTGTTTATTTCTTTCTTCATCCAGTATATTTGTATTTTCACTGGCATTAGTTTCAAGACATATTTTCTAAATAACAATTAAGTCATTACAACTTTTGAAGCAACAAAAATTGAATGTAAGTATCTTTTTACAGTGTGTGAAACAGTCTGCATTGTGTAAATTATTGTGGAAAATTATAAATAAATGTGAAATGATAAACTTCACATCTGTAGGATTCCAACACAGAGCTGCTTTCTGTGAGTCAGATTTACATATTTTGTTATATTTATTTAGTCTTTCTCTCTTTCTCCCTCTCTCTCTCTCTCTCTCTCTGTGTGTGTGTGTGTGTGTGTGTGTGTGTGTGTGTGTGTGTGTGTTACATGCATACTTGCCAATAGTTTACATTTAAGGGTTAGAGGACAACTCAGAAGTTGGTTTGCACCTTTCATCATGTGGGTCCTGGGATCCAACCCATGATCTTAGAGTTCATGGAAAGCACCTTTATCCACTGAGGTGCCTTGTCAGCTCTAAACAACTTTTGGGATAGCTGAGATAGATATTCTCAAGCCAAAGGGAACCAGAAACTCATTTTTAGTTTTAAAGCCTGAAATTGATAATGTTGTACTGAGGAGGAGCACATAGTGTTGAGATTTGCAGTGGATGTTATAAGCACTTCCTGTAGGATTGGGAGCTCCCTCTGGTAGGTGGTTGAGAAGAGAGATTAGATTAGTGAAGCAAGGTTTAGCTCACCTTGGATCACGTGGATCATGTGGGAGAGTAGGTTCATTTCAATTGTTGAGAAATGATTTCTTATTTAGAATGAAGAAAGGTTAAACAAGAAACAGACAAATTCGTTGAAAATCAACAATTACTTAAGGAGGAGCAAACATGAGTACTTTGTGCTTTTAAAAAATAAATAATCCAGTTGGTGACCCCTCAGCCATTGGTTCATATTTCATGTGTTTCCGTTTGTTTGGCTATTTGTGAGTGGGTGAGACAGTTGATTGGCCTGATCTGTTTGGGAGGCATCCAGGCACTGGCACTGGGTCCTGTGCTCATTGCATGAGTCGGCTGTTTGAAACCTGGGGCCTATGCAGGGTTCCTTGGCTCGGACTGGGAGGAGGGGACTGGACCTAACCTGGACTGAGTCCACCAGGTTGATCTCAGTCTGTGGGGAAGGCTTTGCCCTGGAGGAGATTGGAATGGGAGGCGGGCTGGGGGGAAGGTGAGGGGGGCGGGAGGGGGGAGAACAAGGGAATCTGTGCCTGTATGTAGAACTTAATTGTATTGCAAAATAAAAATTTAAAAAAAAATAAATAAATAAATAAATAAATAATTTAAAGTATTTAACTGTAACATTAGTTCTTGTCATTGATTTACAGAGAATCAACAGTATAATGCAAAATTATCTTTCATATCCTAGTCCATAGTTTGGCACATTATAAGGATAGTCTGTAGGGAAATTTCTACTGAAAATGTGCTGATCCAAAAAAGAAATAAAGCAACCAAAATTATAAATTTAAAACTCATATTTTTATCGAAGAAAATGCACAGGTCATGAGACTTTTGTGTCAATCTATAAAATTTATCCAACTATCTGTATATTTATGTCTATTATGTATCTATCATCTATCTGTCACATAACTTTCTCTCTCTCTCTCTCTCTCTCTCTCTCTCTCTCTCTCTCTCTCTCTCTGTACATACACACACACACACACACACACACACACACACACACACACACACATACATGTAAAAGAGGAGTTGGCAAAGAACCTAGCATAAAATAAGTCACCTTATAGGTCTATAAAAGACTACGCATTGCAGTTATCACTTCCATTTGCTCTGATAATGGGTTTGCACCCCATGCACTGACAATATAAAGAGAAAAGGCATTTGCAAATGTAGCAAGTATCACTTAGAAATGGGACCACATGTGGTAGAGCTAAAAACAATTCAAAGAAAATCTGTAATGACTTTACGATTAAAAGGAGGAAAATTATCCATAAAATATACTAAAATATTCCAAGTTCAGATAATAGTTTTAAAAATAAATAGCCATAATAATCCATAAACTAGCCAACACTAAAAACCAAAACGGGTTTCATAAGGGTAATGGAAGCAAAAATCAGATGCCTGAGCTCAATATTAAGTAGTATGTAGGTTGGGAGATAGCAATAGTAGAAATCTTTGTAAAATTTGCATCAGAGAGACTTAAGATGGTCATGTCACACTGAGAAGAAAATGAGGTGGCATCATATTTATCATCCTGGAATGACCTTTCCATTGCAAAGTTGCTCTAATATGGTCTTATTTTACACTAATATAGTCTTGTTTTACACTCGTGAAGAAAATAGCACAAGAGATCAGTGGAAGCACACAGAAATGGGAATTGTGTAGAACTGCCCAGGTTAGCAAATCTTCTCCATTGCTAATCAGAAGAACAAATGCTTTATAGTGGACCACTGTGCTTTGCATAAATGTGTGCTTAAAATTTTCTAGGAGGATTTGAAGCCTTATTTTATTTCTTGTTTCTGTTACCTATGTTTAAAAAAAAATCAGTTCTGGAAAATACTATATGGAGTACAGTAAGCGGGCTCCAAAATCAATGCCAAATGTTTTTTTTTTTTTTTTTTTTTGTATATAGATTATAGCTTCGGGTGTTTAGATTTATTTAACTTAAAATGTGCAACAAAACCTAGAAGCACTAAAGGGACTACAGCAAGAGAATAAGAGGCATTAAGAGTTTGGGGAGAGTAGAACACATCTGCTATATAAAACAGTGACAGGAAATGCTGGGTATGGCAGTGTATACACAGGGATGGGAGAGGATATGGGCATAAGAAGGGATGCAGAGGATGTTTAACCAAACTAAAGATGTATGAAGTCACGTGTATGAGCTAATTTAAAAACACCTTTTTAAAGACATTGATTGAAAATACCGTGTATGAGTGGATAATGCCTATCCCAGAAAGCATGAATTATTAAAAGAAACTCCCACTCCTTGATATGGGACACCACTGAAGGAGTTGTTATCCATGAAGGCCTTAGAGATTCCTAAAATCACACAGAGTTTAACCACAGCTATAGCCACAGCTATAACCTCAACACTGGGAAGCCAGACACACAAGTGTGCCCATGGATCCTAGTTAAAGCAGGAAGCTCCAAATTTAATGTGAGATGCTGTCTCAACAAAATATTAATAAGGTGTTGAATAATAAAAGAAGAAAACCAAAATTGACCTTTAAACTCCACAAGTCCATACGCTTTGCTTAAAAGCTCACTGGCAAATACCTCATCCAGAGAGATTTAAATAGAGAGACAATGAGAATTTTTTTATTTGATTACAAGATTCTGTGAAATTGCCCTTTTTAATTGAAACAGAATTACAGTTCTTCCCCTTCTTTTCTCTCTAGAGCCTCCCCCAAATACCTTTCCTCATACCCTTCCCATGCCCCATTTTCAAGCTAATAGCCACTTTTTCATTGATTTTATTCGTGTGTGTGTATGCATGCACAAATACAAATAAATACAACCTGTTGAGGTGTTTTGCTTGTTTTTTTTTTGTTTGTTTGTTTGTGTGTGTATGGTTTCAAGGATGGCAACTCTGCTTTGGCCAACCATAAAGGAGGCTCATCCCTGGGAGAGGATAGTTTTCCTCCTCCCAGTAGTCAATAGTTACCCATAGTTTTTCATCTAGGGATAAGAACCCACACAAGTTTCCCTCTTCCACAGTAACATGCCCATTAATATTAATATTATTTATATCTTGTTTCTGTAGTCTTTTGTAGGAAAGATTGTTTCACAGCACACTTCCTGGTATTCTGATTATTACAGTCTTTCTACCCCCTCTTCCACGATGTTCACTGAGCAGTGATGTAGATGTATCTATTTTTTGTCTAGGTTCCCCATGATCACTCGATGTATACACTGTGCTCACTTGGTATTTTTCTGTGGTAATTGCATTTGCTGTGAAGACAAGTTTCTTTGTTGAGGTGTCATACCTACACATATCTGTGAAATAAAGAATAAGATTTAGAATGTAGTAAGAAATTATGCTGGTCTACCAATGTGATGGTAGTAGATTCTTTTCTAAAGTCAATGACCACAGTAGCCACAGTAACCTAGGTAGTTTCCCAGTTAACAAGCATGATTTCCCCTCTTGTTGAGTGGGTCTTAAGTCCAATGAAACAGCTGTCGATTGCCAAAGATGTGAGTGCCACTTCTTGTACCTTTATGCATATATTACAATACTTGTAATTTCCATGTTCTATTAATGTTTAAGCTGAATAGGATAGTTTGATTGCTTCCCTCCCTTCGCAGCTTGTATAGTATTGTTTTGGAATTATGGAAGCTACCATGCAAGGAAAAGACTTTCAGGTCAGATCTGAATTGTGTGCCCTAACATGCCAGGAAATGGAATAAAAACTAAACACCCTTCAACACAGGAAGGGATAATGAAAATACAGTACATTATACAATAGAATATTATTTGACTATGAGAAAAGATGAAATCTGAAGCTAAATGGATTGACCTAGGGAAGATTACATTGAGTGAGGTAATTCAGACCCCAAAAGACGAGTGACTCATGGTCTCTCATCTTCAGTTCCTAGCTGCCGATATGAGAATAGAACATATAGCAATCACAGAAACTAGGGAAGTGTAAAGGGACCACGGGTGAGAGATGAGGGGGTTTGGAAGGGAAATAACAGTCCCCAGGCGACACAAGCTGGCAAATGGAATAATGGTTAGGAGGGAGCAAGGACATTAGCCAAGGAGAAGGAGGCACAAATAACACCAAGGATGTTTGATAAAGCCTCAAGGAATCATGTTATTTTATATTTCCTAAAATTATACACAATACATATAAGTGTTTTAGAGAAAGGGAGAGGGAGAGAGAAGGAAGTTAAGTCACTTGACCTGATAAAGCCCCCCCCCAAGAACCATAGACTAACCAAAACCCCAGTGGAAGACATGAGAAACCTCCTTTTGATTGGTGAGGGGACTCCAAAGGACTCCCAAACAATATAACTTACCAATGTAGCCCCTGGTTTCTTAGGAGGGGTTGAGAATGGGCCCCCATTGCTGAAGACCTTGTTATTCTTACTAATGAACCAATTTAATGCTCATATGAGCATACTAACATAGAAATTAGAAGAAAGTAGTTATTTGCAAGGTAGGAAATGAAACAAACTGTAAAGTGCTTCTGTATAAAATTCTGTGAAAGAGGCACTTGTCTCTGATGGTAAAGGACTGACCTAATTAAGATGCCTAACTAGATTGAATGCCTGTATTTCCCGTTTGAATTCTGTAAGCGACTTCATGTGCTGGCAGTTAGGAAATGTAAAGACCACAGGGGGATTGATCTGGTGACCCAAGCTTCATTAGCTGAATATATTTAATGAACTGAGTTAGCATGGTTCTAGGAATGGCCGAGACACTTGTCATCATTGCTCACCAACCCACATATAGACACTTCACCATAAAGAAGGCAAAGCTGCCTCACTGATTTTATGCCTATGTGTGGAAAGAATGCTCATCTCTGCCTTTTTGCTTTAATTTTAGTTATATACAAAGTTTCCCCACTATCTTTTGATCTTTTTCCAGCTGATTTTCATTTCATTGCATAAATAACAGTTGAGTAGCTTTTAATGACCCATATGAAGGAGTAAAGACATTGAAGCCAAATATTTAATCAGTTATTTCTGCATACTTTCTTCATATTTCTTAGTATAAAAATTATAATGTCTTGATTTTTTTATTTCTCACACCAAGAAAATGATATTATGTTATCATAGATATATTACCAATTATAAATACAAGTAATTATCAAATTTAGTCTCAGAGCATAAAAATCTTATGTACAATTCGTGTGATAGATTAGACATAAAAACTGGCATAATATTGGTATCACCTATTTAGATATTAAGTACCTTTTCTCTATGGGAATGAGAATAAACTATGGAATATTGAGTATTATCAAAGTGTAGGCCAAAGATATCACCAAATTCAAAAGTTGTTAAGAGATTACACTCAAATGAATTTTTAATGATGGAACAATTTTACTATATTAATCACATCCTATAGGATTTTCTACTTTCCAGACATGTGTTTAGTGTCTTATATTGTATAGTACTGTAGGAAATATCTTCTTGTTGATATCAGTATTCATCACTCTGGCAAGTTCAGCAGCTTGCTTTGCTGTCAATTAATTCAACACCATAAGGCAAATGACACTTTCAACTTGTGTGAAGAAATCACTTGGCTGTTCTCTGGATGCATATTTTTCCCTTTCAGAGAGAGGCCTCTGGAGAAAGAGAACTTAACTGACATGAGGACAAAAGACAAATAGCTTGTCACTTTATCACTGGGGATAATATTGACAGGAACGCAGAAGACCCCCAAATAGCAGATACAGTGTTTACCAACCCCTTACCAACAGGTCTTCCTATTGTAAGAAGAGAGCATCAATTCGGACATCACTGTGTTCTGTTCCCTTGGTCATTTCAGTTGATATGTATGGGTAGGGACAGATGAAAGACAGTCTATATGAAAGACAAAACATTCAATGCTGGAAATTTTATAGTTGTTTCTTGTTATGTTCTTTTTACTAATAACAGTGTCTCTTCCTTAACCTGAATTACTTAGATAAAGATTGCAAGTGGATGTTTCTACTTACTGTAGCAAAAAGATGTAGACAGAAGTTTCTATCCCACCTGGTCCCTCAACCTTTCAGTCCCAAATAAACACACAGAAATGTAGGCAGAAAAATTTCTCTGGCCCTGCCTGGCCCCATGGTCCCACAGCTGCTTATAAAGTAAACACACAGAGGCTTATATTAATTACAAACTGTTTGATCTATGGCTCAGGCTTCTTGCTAACTAGCTCTTACAACTTAACTCAGCACGTTTCTATTAATCTATGCATGGCCACATGGCTTAGTGGCGTTGCCTGTTTTCTCACATCTTGCTTCTCCTGGCGGAGGCTCACCATGGATTCACCTCTCTCTCTGTGTGTGTCTCTCTGTGTCTCTCTGTGTCTCTCTGTCTGTCTCTCTGTCTGTCTCTCTCTGTCTCTCTCTGTCTCTCTCTCTGTGTGTCTCTCTGTCTCTGTCTCTGTCTCTCTCTGTCTCTCTGTCTCTGTCTCTCTGTCTCTCTCTCTCTGTCTCTCTCTGTCTCTCTGTCTCTGTCTCTCTCTGTCTCTCTCTCTTTCTCTCTCTCTCTTGAATTTCCTGCCTGGCTCCAGTTCTAATCTGCCATTGGCTAATGCAGCTCTATTTGTTAACCAATGGGAGTAACACATATTCATAGCATATAGAAAGACATCCCATAGCACAGAGAATTACATTAATTAAAAACTGTTTGGCCTTTTGCTCAGGCTTATAAGTAACTGGCTCTTATGCTTAAATTAACCCATAAGTGTTGTCTATGATTAGCCATATGGTTTGGTACCTTTTCTCCACACAGTATTCTCATCTTACTTCCTCTGCATCAGGCTGGCAATCCCATCTCCTCTTTCCTTTTCCCAGAAGTCTCCTAGTCTGGACTCCCCACGTATACTCCCTGCCTGTCTACTGGTCAATCAGTGTTTTATTAAACCAATACAAGTGACAAATCTTTACTGTGTGCAAGAGCATTATCCCACATCAAAAAACAGTCATTATAAGTATAGCAGGATCTTGTATTCAACAACGGGTTAATGTTTGTTTCTAGATCTATTCTTCATCTCCAGCTATGTGCTTTCAGAATTAGAATGATCAGCTCTAATTTTTCATCATAGTCATTATACTTAATGCCACAGATCTATCTGAAGAAAAAAAAACTACTTATTTGTGTTAGTCAGAGTTTCTATTGCTGTGACAAAAACACCAATGACTGAGAAGCAAGTTCAGGAGCAAAGGGAGTATTACATTTTAATATTGCTCTTCATCAGCAAAGGAATGCAGAACACAGGAACTTTAACAGGTCAGGATTCTGGAGGTTGGAAGTGATGTAGCAGCCATGGAAGGGTGCTCCTTATAGAATTTTTCTCCCTAGCTTGCTTATTCTGCTTTCTTATAGAACTCAAGACCACCAGCCCTAAGATGGTACCACAATAGGCTGGACCCTTCCCTCTTGATCTGATAATTGAGAAAATGCCTTACAATAATAAACATACTAAGTATAAAAAATCAGGCTTGCTTGATTTATACGTAGTAGAATTTTTATTGAATACTGGGAATTGAAGCTAGAGCCTAGTACACGCTAGACATGCATCTTACCACTAACCTGTATCCCCCCACCTCTTTTGTAAGTTTCATTTTTGAGAGAAGAACTTGCCAAGTGACTAAACAAGCCTTAACAGTAGTCTGCATTGGAGGCAGATCTTGAACTTGCCAGCAGCTTGCCAAGTAGTGAATGCAAACCTTAATGATACAACCTTTTTATAAACTGCATTTTTAAATGGAGCAAATAAAGGTGTGCAAAATTTTCAAAGACAGAATTTGATGTTTGTGTAAAATAATAAATGTACCTTGTACTCCGTTCATAAAATGTCATCGACAGAATTCTGTTATTTCATGTCGCTAATACATAGGCTTCACATTCTGATTTATTTTCTATCATGGTACAAAGGCTGTCATGTGAGCCTATGCCTTCTGAGATTCTGATCCCTTATGCATTCTTAAGGATGTCCAGGTTCATAGCATTGGACTTTTTACTACATGTTTTATGTCTCTAAAACCATTAGAAGAACATCAATGCTTCTTTAAATTGCTTTTTGGAGAAAATGTAATATGCTTGATGAATTAAAGTAAAAAGTTGGAAACATAACAGCATATTGGATTATGTCTTAATTTTTCCCTCTCCAATATTTTATATTGAAAGGGACTGATTTGTAGACATACATTCTAAAGCAATTTCACCTTTGTTTCTAAAAAAAAAAAAAACTACATTTTGTCCTAGGAAGCTATTGACATTTCATCAGAGGAAACAGATTCAGATTGGCTGCCCAGTAAAATCTTTCTTAGCAGTTCTTCCCTATCTTTCACCAAAGACAATGCAATTGACCTTGGGTCGGAGGATAAAAAGCTGCCATTATGAAGTGACAGAATAAATGGTTGTCTCCCTTTGCTAAGACTTTCGGCATCACAGGGCTGTTTGACTCATGCTTTTATATATAAGGGGGAACAAATCCAATAACTGCAAAGACCCAAATTATAATACGAATTTATCTCTGTCGATTTAAATTGGTAGGCTTATCAGAAACAAAAACAGAATGTCAAATGCATACAGAAATCACAAAGCTAAGTTAACTAGGACTTAGAAGTAAGTGTCTTACCCTCTAAAAACATTTTAAGTCAAGTTCATGTCCACTAAACTATTTATTTCGGACCCTGTATCATTTAAGAATAGGAAGCTAGATCTATTTGAATTATAATCATTTCAAAATGCCATTTAAATTAGGCCCATTAATATTTTCTTTTCAAGTATTTGAAATAAATATGTTACCACAAGCAACCATTTAATTCCCTCAATGATGTAGAAACCCAAGTCTGAAATGAACATAGACATTTTTGTAATTCTGTTTTATTAAATAATCAGGATCATATTGAATATTTGATTTTTTTTCATTTATGTAGTGTCAGAAGTTGAACCCAGGGTTTCCCACAAATGAGACAAACACTCTGTCTTGTACTTACATCTCTGGCCATTGTTCTTACATACTTTATATTCAAATCTTGGTAACATAACCTTATAGGGACATCCAAAATAAAATAGGTATACAGCAAAAGAAAATGTTAAAAAGAAAGCTATGCTGGCAAGTCTCCATAAATTTTTATTGTATGTTGAGTTTAGCTTAATTTCAGGACAACATTTCACACATCAAAAATAGAACAGAGGCGAATCCTAGTTCTTCTATCTATCCAATCATTGATCAACTAAACAGTCATGGGTATGCCATTTATTTTTCATAAATCTATGCTTCTCCTGTATTACAATGGAAAAGGTTAAAAATATTTTTCCCAAAAGAGCCTCCCAGTTTTAACTGTGTCATTATTCATTGTATTCTTTGTAAGTAAAATAATCTGTATCAGTAGTTTATATATTCTATTAATTTGAAAAATTGTATATGAATTAAGTAAGCTTGCAATAAATTCTCTGAAATTAGTGTTGATATCTAATATAGTAACTTCTCTATGAATCAAGGATTTCTTTGGATAGTGATAATGAGCAATTTGACATGGCAGTTTTTTAAAACTATGACTATTTTTGGTACAAGTAGTGGGCCTGATTTTATAGTCGGCAGCAAAATGACCTCCCCAAATATTTACATAATAATCCAAGAATCCATGTATGAACTAAGTTTACATTACAGGGCTTTATAGATGAAATTAACTTGATAATAAATTGAAGGTGGAGAGATATTGTTTTTATCTGGGTGGGTCCAGTGGAGTCAAAGGGTGATTATGTATTCTACAGTAGAGTAAAAGGCATGGAGAAAGCCTTTGAAGAAGCAAAGGAGACTCTGAAGAGATTTGCATGTTACCCATGAAGACACAAAAGGCTGTTGAACCAGGAACATGAGCAGACTCAAGAATCTTGAAAAGAATAAAATGGGTTCTACTTCCTTCTAGCTCCCTCTAGTGCTGTTCGGGGATCTTCCCTTACTTTTATGTCCTTTATTTTTTGCTTTTCTTTTACTGTTATTAATAATCCCTTCAGTCTAATCAGTGCTGTCCCTACATCTACACATGGGTGTTTATCCATCTACTGGGACCACCTGCTGGTGACCAATTCCACAAAGGAGAATCACTCTTCTTTGCTGTAGGATGGTCTGTATGTCAAGTGTGTTGCTGATTGGTCAATAAATAAATCACTGATTGGCCAGTGGCTAGGCAGGAAGTATAGGCGGGACAAGGAGGAGAATAAAGCTGGGAAGTGGAAGGCTGAGTGAGAGAGACACTGCCAGCCACCACAATGAGAAACAGCATGTGAAGATGCCGGTAAGCCACGAGCCATGTGGCAAGGTACAGACTAATAGAAATGGATTAATTTAAGCTGTAAGAAAAATTAGCAAGAAGTCTGCCATGGCCATACAGTTTGTAAGCAATATAAGTCTCTGTGTTTACTTGGTTGGGTCTGAGCGGCCATGGGACTGGCAGGTGAGAGAGATTTGTCCTGACTGTGGGCCAGGCAGGAAAACTCTAGCTACACTTCTTCCCTCAGCAGACCTCAGCTGTCAATAAAAATATAAATTATAGGTCCTGGTCCCATTGCCATAAACAGATCAAGCTGTACGACCTTCATCCACATTCAGAGGGCTGGCTTGGTCCCATGCAGGCTCCCTAGCTGTCAGTCCAGAGTCCTTGAGCTCCCACTAGCTCGGGCCAGCTGCCTCTGTGGTTTTTCCCATTGTGATTTTGACCAGCACCACCACCCCCCTTTGCTCATATAATCCCTCCTTCTTCTCTTCAACTTAAGTCCAGGAGCTCAGCCAAGTGCTTGGCTCTGGGTCTCTGCATCTGCTTCCATCAGCCACTGGATATAGGTTCTATGATGACAATTAGGGCAGTCACCAATCATAGGTACATGAACTGGCTTTTTATATCCCATTTCCTATAGTAGGATGCCTTTCTCAGCCTTGATGCAGGGCAAGGACTTAGTCCTGCCCCAACTTAGTATACCAGCTAGGGTTGACTATCCAAGGGAGAGCTTAAACCCTATGAGGAGTTAATGGGGGGTGGGAGAAGGAATGGGAGAAGGGGAGAGAGGGGAGGTTGTTATGTAAAATGAAAAAAAAAATTAAATAAATTATATATTATACAAATGGTATGAATCTTTTAAATGAAAAGGATACCCATTAATATTAGTTTGTTTTTTTTTTTAAATGACGAGTGAGGAAGCCAGGAGAGCACTCAGATAGAATATGGAGGGTATACAATTGGAAGAATGTTATTATTTTTTCTTCTTTTTCCCCTGTGAAAGCAATTTGGAAGCCTTTTTTTCTTTAGATTTAGTTTGTATTTAGTTGTGCATATATATGTACTGGGATATAGGCACACATGAATGCTGGTGCCTGTGGAGTCTAGAAGAAAGCACAAGACTCCTAGAGCTGGAGTTACAGGCCAGGTGACTTTGAGACTCCTGCCATGAACACAACGAATAAACTTGGGTCCTCTGGAACAACAGCATGCATCCTTGACTGCTTACCCATCACCCAAGCCCCATTTTGGCTTTCTTATTTCAACCACAGTAGGAAATTAAAATTGTTTCAAACCACAATGGCTATGTTCATTTTCATAACCCATCAGTAGGTGACCGATAGATATGTCTTAGCAATTACTATTATTTTCTCCACCTGGAAGCAATAAATAAGAAATAATAAAACTTGGTTGAGTTTCACTGTGTGATTGCTGTTTTGTAGTTCAGTATCTCATTATTTCAAGGTCCTAAATGAATACCAAGAAAATTACATGAAGAAATACAGAAAAATGGAACCAAATATAAATTAGTTATTACTCCTCGAAAATAGATATACAGTGTGAGTAAATACTAGATCATTATTGCCTATGTTCCTGGAACCATATTTTTTTTACCATAATTTCTTATATCTATTTTTATAAATAATTTTCTATAGATCTTCAAATTATATATCTAATTCCATATCCTCTCCTTTTCCTATCAATATGTTAAGAATCCCTGAAAGTTGTCATGGCCAACCCTAGAGGATTTGATGTAAGTTTCAGTGCATAGTAGATCAAATCAGAATCTCATATTTGGGATTTGGGTATTCATCTTCAAAACTGTATAACTGGAGTTACTGGGTTTGGTTAGAATGAAAAGCATGGGAGGGAAGAACATTGCTAATATGTTTATGCTAAACTGAAATACATAGAGACACCTATTTGAAAATGTCTTATAGAAAGTATAACTTATCCAGATTCTAGAGTTGGACATTTTTTTGGATTTATTTGAGAAAATTCTGAGCATGCATCCTGTATTTAAAACTAAAGATGTGCATAGGATTACCTAGTGTCTTAGTTAGGGTTAGTATTGCGCTGATAAAACACCACGACCAAAGAAACTTGGGGAGCAAAGGGTTCCCTTGGCTTACACTTCCACATCACTGTTCATCTTGGTATCAAGTGACAACAGGAACTCAAAGAGGACACTAACTTGAAGGCATGGGCTGATGCAGAAGCCATAGGGGACTGCTTACTGGCTTGCTCCTCATGACTTGCTCAGTCTAATTCCTTATAGAACCCAGGACCACCAGTCTAGGGATGGGCCCCACCAATAATGGGCCCTTCCCCATCAAACATTAGTTAAGAAATGCCCTACAGGCTTTCTTAATTATGTTATGGAGGGATTTTCTGAGTTCAGCTTCCCTCCTCTCTGATGACTCTAGCCTGTGTCGTGTTCACATAAAAGTACCTAGTACACCTAGACAGGACACAAGAAATAGTTAAAACCGTAAGTGTTCTAAGAATGCTAACAATGTGAATGACAACTTATACACATTTGAAGATGTGTGTGTGTATGAGTGGTGTGACCAACTGAAAATGATTTTACATGTATTTTTGATTTTTCAATAAAAGAATACATGTAAAAGTGATGTAGGACTAGGAACGAGGAAGAATTTTTTTTTTTAAATATATGGAGAGAAAATTGGAAACAGCCATGGAAGAAGTCAGGAGACAGACAGGAGTAGAGATGCCGCATCACAGCACATTACGAATAATCATGAGTCGTTATTAACAATTGAACAAACCTTTGTCATGCAGCAGAGCTACACATAACAAATGGGCAGAGGGAAGCTTTGTTCCTAGAACAGACTGTTGCTGAGCAAATTGTAGCGGTAATGAGTACTGAAGATATTTGCTAAAGGTCTGTTCTGGTAGAGCATACCTAGATGGGGATATTTCTTTGTCTTTAAGTGTTTGAAGAGAGATGATATAGCAACATTAGCCTTCAAACTGCTCATTCTGATTCTATTCTTGTCCCTCAAACATCTATATCCAACGCAGTAACTAAAATTCTTCTTTCAAAATTTAGGTCACATCCTCTCATACCCTAAATCAAAGGTATGAGATATCACTTTATATAATCTGGCTACCAAAGATCTGTCCTTTACTTTTTCTGCTGCAGTCATGGCTTCCTGATCCTTTTAAACCTTCTGCATATGTTTCTTCACTGAAAAATGAGTCTGAGCACATAAAGAAGCACACTGAATAAGTGTCCTATTAGAAATCTATTGTTCTGATAGTCTGTCAAGAGCTCCCATCCAAATTACTATCCTATGATTAAGATCCTTTCAGAAACTCACCACTCTAATATAACAATTTCTTTCCTCAGTTTTCTTATAAAGACTGAAATATGTAGAAGTTTTCACAATGTGGCTAGGTTTAAGGATGTTGATTTAATTTGCATTCTCCTAATAAATAAGATTCTTAGTGCTCAGAACTATTTTAAATTAGCAAGATCTGTACAAATGCTATTCTTATCTATAATTATTTATATAATATAATATAAATTGAAGGATTAAGCAAGATAATATTTACCAAACTGCTAGGTGCTAAGTAATTAATTTATTTTGCTCTCTTCTCATCATTTTATGCTAGTTATGATAACTTGATATGATTCAAATATTTAGTCTTATTTAGCAAACATACAAATAATCTGCATATCAGGTCCTTTTCTTCTTCTAACATCCATTTGTCTATAAAAGTTGTGATAGCCTCCTAACACAATAACATCTCCCAAAACACTGGAACAGGAGAGATCATTCTTCTAACCCTAAACTCATATATTCAATTTAGCACTGACATTCCATATGACTGCCTAAAGGATCTTTCAAAATTAACTTGTCAAGAAAACATATATCTTACTTCCTTACTCTAATTTTCTTTTCTTCCAAACTTTCTATCACTCTCCCAATTTAATAATTTCTATTTCAGCAAGTAATACTATAGTCCATTTACTAACGAAACATAAACCTCAAAGAACCTTCATAATTTCCCCTTCTCTAAATAACCATACCTACATCTTATCTGTCAGTAACATTACACATGTTCCCTCTTAATTACAACAGCATAATTTTCCTCTCTTTGTATCTATTGTCAATGTCTTCCCTTACTGCAAGCAGATATCATCTCTGTTATTTTCACATTCTATTACCTGGAGCAATTGATTTACTCTTTTTCATTTATTCCCAGTTTTTTTCTCTCCTTTTTTTTATTAAGAGATTTTTCTATTCATTTTACATATCAACCACAAATTCTCCTGTCCTCCCTCATCCCACCCCCCATCCTTCCCCCCCTAAACCACCCCTATTCCCACCTCCTCCAAGGCAAGGTCTCCCATGGGGTGTCAGCAGAGCCATTAAAGGCTAGGCTCACAACCAAAAATATTCTCCAGTTTTAAAATTGTAATTCTTCCGGAACCACAAAACTGATTATAGCATTCTGCTTCAGAAGATTTTAGAGCCAAGTGTGAGCTGAGCCATGGAAAAGGTGGCTTGTAGAAAGGGAGAAAGGACAGGGCTTTGGTGACAAGTATTGTAGAGAGAAAACACTTGTCACTTGATGATTGTGCATGAACCGCATATTTATTCTAGATATCATGCCTATCATCCTTCCGGTGAAGGATTTTTCTTTAACCATTAAGGTAAACAAAAAGAGAAGACAGACTAAGTGGTAACATCCAAATATCACTTTGAAGGATTTGCCTAGCCTGGTTCCTCTTCAGCTTGAGCCTAATTTCGGTCTCTTCAGTTAGACTGTTAGGTGACAAATGGGGAAACAGAAAGGAGGTTTTGGTACTTGTCTACACTGCTTCATCCTGGAAGAATCGCAATCATACTGGCAGAGCACAAAAGAATTCTGAAGGTGTGGGCTCACTGTACACTAAAAAGGGAACAAAGTAGGGGGATCCTGGGGTGAAAAAAAAAAACAGGAAAAAATATAAGGAACACGTTAAAAAGCAAAGGGCGGGAGCTGGGGGGTAGAAAGGAAAGCCTCCAAGTTTCCAGTAGGATCACACAAGCTGTTCAAACAAGTAGTGCTCCATCTTGGGTGAGCTGTAAATTAAAATGTGAGAAACACCGAAAACATAATGCGTGAAAGGAAATGCCAAAGAGGAGACTGCAACTCAGGAAACCATTAAATGATTGAATGGATAGCAGAAACATTCGGAGCAGAGTTAGGACGACTAAGATGGACAGCTTGTGAATATAAAGGGAAAGATACAGAAGGGAAAAAAATGTCTCTTCTGAGAGCCCAGGATACAACAACATCAAGCAGGGAGTGCCTAGCAGAAGCCCAGCTGTAGAACTTCAGCAGATATCCCCTTCCTGCCTTGAAGGTTTCGTTCCTTCCTCCCATTTCCACTCCAGAATGGTGCAGCCTTTTCTTTTCAGTCTCTTTTGTTTTTCACATCCACTGGAGTTATTCCTCTGTGAATAAGAAAGAAAGGCCACATATCCCTTTCCTATAAAACAGCCAGGATCGGAAGATGTGCCGCCACTGACGCGGCGTTCTGTTCCCTGATAACGTCATGCGCAGCCGTCTTCTGTCATCGTGGGTGCCATCATGATTATATGCTTTAGGTAGTAGTGATATTCTTTATTTGCAAAACAAAATAAAAGTGTACACCACATTCGGCATATCACTGCTTTCCCCTTGGTCCTAGAATAAGCTTCAACCTCTGCCATCCCGCACTGTGGGTCTCTCCATACTGTCTTCTTTACTGGGCCACGTGGGATTATGATCAGCTCTCCATGCACATTCTAGTTGCTCTACCTCTAGGGCCTTTGCACTTGACATTTTCTCAACCTGTAATTCTCCCAGTCCTCAGACATGACTTGAACAACACCTCATTCATTAGATGATATAATAAATAGCGTCTCCTCAACAGGAGGCTTTCCCTCACCAGATTGCCTGAAGTTGCCCTTGACTCTCTCAGGTTCAGTATGCTTCACTGCAGTCTTCTGTGCCTTTAAAGTATTAATGCAGCCTGTCAAACACATTGCAGATCTTTTTCTTCAAGGTGACTGTGGCTGAGAGACACCATTCTAAAAGAGCAGTGTTTCCATAAAAAGAATCAAGCTTCTGTTGACCTACGCTGGCTTATCAAAAAAGTCCTAATACATAGCAAGCAGTTAACTCATGTTAGCAATAATAATAAATTCTGTGATAAAACTCATTAATGTATACTATTTTAAGAGCACATCATTTAAATAATAAAAATGATTTGACTGATTAATAAAAAATAATCTTCTATACTTTCCTTGAGGATAAGTATATATATATATATATATATATATATATATATATATATATATATATATATTAGTGTGTGAATTCTCCACTGTATGTAATCTTCAACTGATCAAACTGGCAAAATTAAATATAAATAAATTTCTCTAATGTCATACACTTCAGTGGCTTTACTGGAATTAAAATAGTGCTTGCAGCAGAATAACAGACTGCCTTACATCTGTGAGTTTTCAAATTTTGACCAATATCAGTGTGGCTTGAGGCTGTTGGACATCTGGCAGACTTCAGTCCTGCATCTTGGCTTATACTTCTTTGCTATCTTTGGATAAAAATAAGTGTTTGTAACACAGTCTACACACATAAACTAGAATATTTGCGAGAAACCCTTCAAATAAATTCAACTCTTTTAATAACCTAGTACCTCTCATTTTACTCCATTAAACTGATTTTTTAAGAAGTCACATACAGCTATTTAATTGCTATAACCATAACTGAATTTATGGCAAAGGATTTAGTAAACAAGTGACATTTTACTTTTGTTTTGTGATTATAATATAATTACATCATTTCTTTCTTTCCTCCCTCCAGACAATCCCATGTACATCTTCTTGCTCTTGTTCTTTCAAATTCATGACCCTTTTTCATTAATTGCTATTACATGCAAAGATGGATATGTGCATGTGTTCATGCATGTGTGATTGTGTGTGTGTCTTTCTGTGTGTTGCACATACTTTACTAGATATAACAAGCTTAGTCTGCATAATGCTACTGTTATGTATATTTTCAGGGCCGGGGCTGACCACTTGGCATTAGATGATTAGCTGATATGATCTTGTAGGAGGAAAACTCTTTAGATGTCCAGAGGACACAATCTCACAGCAAACTTCCTGATCTTACAGTTTTACATCTTAGGCTCTTAGAATCTTTCTGCTCCATTTCTGAAATCTTCCCTAAGCCTTGGATGTGGGAATTGTTTTGTAGATGTATCCATTGGTACTGGACTCCACAATTCTGCATTTTGATTGGTTATGGTTTTCTGTATTGATCTCTGTCTGTTGCAAAGAGAAGTTTCTTTTATGACATTGTCCAACCTAACTATTGACAGCATCTCTTTCACAAACAATCTAGGTTGAGGGTTTTGTTC